>NC_132897.1:1115608-1258108 GCF_030463535.1 Salminus brasiliensis
TAAAAGACTTCTATAGAAGCTGAAGAATCAACTGAAGCTTTTTACTCCAGTAAAAGTGTAAAAGTACTGGTTTCAGAACCACTTCAAGTAGAAAAGTAAAAGTAATGGAAGGAAGTTTATTTGGGTTTATTCTAATGTTATATAGAGTTAATTACAGGTAGACGCTCTCACTGACCACTGACTTTACGATTATTTGGGTTTATTCTAATGTTATATAGAGTTAATTACAGGTAGACATTCTCACTGACCACTGACTTTATGTTTATTTGGGTTTATTCTAATGTTATATAGAGTTAATTACAGGTAGACGCTCTCACTGACCACTGACTTTACGATTATTTGGGTTTATTCTAATGTTATATAGAGTTAATTACAGGTAGACACTCTCACTGAACACTGACTTTATGTTTAGTTGGGTTTATTCTAATGATCTAAAGGAAGATCTCTCTCTTCCTTTCTCTCTCTCTCTCTTTCTCTCTTTTTGTTTCTCTCTTTCTATCTCTCTCATCCTTTCTTCCTTTTTGTTCTCTATGTCTCTCTACTGGTTTCAGAACGACTTCAAGTAGAAAAGTAAAAGTAATGGAAGGAAAACAAAGGCCGAAAGCTTAGGCCGCGCCACAGGGGTCAATAGTGGAACAGACGTCTGCTGTGAGCTGCTGGAGAGTGACGGGACGTGTGTAGGTGTGATGGATCTCTTATAAACCAATAGGAAGTCAGAATGGTGTCTGTTTATACTTCTCATCCAATCAGGATCAGACTCACACTTTCCGGATGGAGAGATTTATCTGGAGAGGGTTTTTATTGATGAGGAGCCGGAATGAAAACTAAGGGGAATGAAATAGGAGAACGAGGCTGATTTTAAAATGTAAGGAGGAGAAAGTTCAGATAATTGGGGGAAAATGTGAGAAGTAGAAGAAAAAAAGTCTGAAAAATAAAGAATTACTGCAGTAAAGTTCAGAGAACCGACATTTCTACTGTAGTAAAGTAATGAAGTATTTGTATTTACCTGAAACCTTGTGTGCTATTTGTTTGCTATAGTTTCCCTAGGGTGTTGCTAGAATAAACCCTAATAAACATAAAGTCAGTGGTCAGTGAGAGTGTCTACCTGTAATTAACTCTATATAACATTAGAACAAACCCTAATAAACATAAAGTCAGCGGTCAGTGAGAGTGTCTACCTGTAATTAACTCTATATAACATTAGAATAAACCCTAATAAACATAAAGTCAGTGGTCAGTGAGAGTGTCTACCTGTAATTAAATCTATATAACATTAGAATAAACCCAAATAAACATAAAGTCAGTTATCAGTGAGAGCGTCTACCTGTAATTAAATCTATATAGCATTAGAATAAACCCTAATAAAAATAAAGTCAGTGGTCAGTGAGAGTGTCTACCTGTAATTAACTCTATATAACATTAGAATAAACCCTAATAAAAATAAAGTCAGTGGTCAGTGAGAGTGTCTACCTGTTCCCAGAATGTTCCTAGGGTTTCTGTAGTAATCCAGGTGGCCCAAGTTTGTTCCTGTTACTAGGTTGTTGCTTTGCTACATGGTTGCTTTGGATTCCCTTGGATGTTCCTGGGGTGTTGCTAACTTGTTGCTATGATATCCCAGGTGGCTACTTTTTGATGTTACTAAGTAATTGCTTTGGTGTTCCAAGTGGTTGTGAGGGTGTTGCTACATGATTTCTTTGAAGATTCCCTGGGTGTTGATAAGTGGTTGCTATGGTATCCCTGGTGTTGTTGAGTTGTTTTTTCTAGGTAGTTGCATTGGTATTTCAGGTGGTTGGTATGGTGTTGCTACATTGTTGCTGTGCTGTTCCTGGAGGTTCCTATGGTGTTGCAGGGTGTTTGCTGGAGTGGCATTGGTGACATAAGAGGGGCACACATACAGTGTTCTGCTATTAATTCCTATGGGGACGGAATGTAGCTTAGCTGCAGCAGAGCTGCTCAGGCAGTTGGAACAAAATCCTGGGGTGTTTTTACTTTATCATCCATCTTTAATAAGAATGACCAAGAATTTGGTCACAAGCAAACAGCAACATCAAAGCAACCACTTGAAAGAGCATCCATCTAGAGCTGCACTCGAAGCAAAAGGGTTCTAAATAGTACTGAATGGTTCTTTGACTCAATACAAGAGTGGAACCCTTTTTAGTACCATAAAGAACCATTAAAAGGTTTATAAAGATCCAAAAAATGGTTTTCCTTGTACATGAAGAACCATTTAAGGAACTATTTAAGCACCCGAATGATGCCAGATGACACACAGCCAGGCAATGCACAGACACTACACAGCAGTTATTACACACTACATAGAAATGACAAAATACTGCACTTGGTTGGAATAGCAGCACAAAAAGCTTTACTTTAATTAATTGTGCATATATTTAGCATTTGTGTACATTGAAACATGAAAGTATATTTTTATTTATGTATGTATTTGTAACATAAACCAGCCAAACTATACTGAAAAAAATAAATAAATAAATATATATATATATATATATATATATATATATATATATATATACATATATATATATATATATATATATATATATATATATATATACACATACATACATACATACATACATACACACACACACACACACACACACACACATATATACATATACATATATATCCATCGGGCCTTAGCATCATGTCTTTGAACTGGACCAGGCCACAGGACTTCATCTACATCTCAGGCAAGGTTCCCTCTTGGTTCTTCTCCAGAATGTATTTTGCGTGAAGGTGTGACCTTTAACCCCAAGAACACTGTACCAACTAACTGTTAAACATGGTGGTGGTAGCATCGTGCTCTGGGGCTGTTTTGCTGCCAGTGGGACTGTTTTTCACAAAGTGGATGGAAGATGGATGGAGGACTACCCCAGAATCTTTTAGCATAACCTCAAACCCACAGGACAGTGAGTCCAAACACACATTAAATGAGATGTGGAACGGATTAAGCAGACTAACAGTAAGTCCTGACCTTAACTCTTCGGAAAGTATGTAGACCATAATTAAAAGCCGAGACAATGCCAGGAAACCAACAAATCTTATTGAACTGTACCAGTTCAGCCAATAAGCATCGAATATCCAAACAGAATTCTGCCAGAAGCTCATTGGCTACCAGAAGAACAGTTCGAGAAATCACAGAAAGCCTAATATTACCATGGCCTTCACGTCATATCAGTGCAGAGACACGTGATGGAAGACAAATGAAGGATATTCCTACAGTAAATGTAGGGCAGAAAGGACAGTGTGTTCTCAGGCTGTTTTGGGTCAGTTCTGTAACACAACAGCTGGGTCACATCACACAATCTAAACCCACAGCTAAGGCACATTCCACACTGCTGACGCTCAGGGGCTTAGACTTCATCAGCTAGATTTTGGCTTTGGCCTGTTTGGTGGTCTGGTTTATTCAAAATTTGAAAAGCATCTGTAATTTCTTTGAGCTTCTGTAATTCAGTTCTCTACAAAAGTCAGTGGTCAGTGAGAGTGTCTACCTGTAATTAACTCTATATAACATTAAAATAAACCCTAATAAACATAAATTCAGTGGTCAGTGGGAGTGTCTACCTGTAATTAACTCTATATAACATTAGAATAAACCCAAATAATCATAAAGTCAGTGGTCAGTGAGAGTGTCTATCTGTAATTAATTCTATATAACATTAGAATAAACCCAAATAAACATAAAGTCAGTGGTCAGTGAGAGTGTCTATCTGTAATTAATTCTATATAACATTAGAATAAACCCAAATAAACATAAAGTCAGTGGTCAGTGAGAGTGTCTATCTGTAATTAACTCTATATAACATTAGAATAAACCCAAATAAACATAAAGTCAGTGGTCAGAGTGTCTATCTGTAATTAACTCTATATAACATTAGAATAAACCCAACTAAACATAAAGTCAGTGGTCAGTGAGAGTGTCTACCTGTAATTAACTCTATATAACATTAGAATAAACCCTAATAAACATAAAGTCAGTGGTCAGTGAGAGTGTCTACCTGTAATTAACTCTATATAACATTAGAATAAACCCTAATAAACATAAAATCAATGGTCAGTGAGTTTCTACCTGTAATTAACTCTATATAACATTAGAATAAACCCAAATAAACATAAAGTCAGTGGTCAGTGGGAGTGTCTACCTGTAATTAACTCTATATAACATTAGAATAAACCCAAATTATCATAAAGTCAGTGGTCAGTGAGACTACCTACCTTAACTCTATATAACAGAACAGAGCTCATCAAAATAAATCAGTTGTATAGAAACATACTGTTTGACTGTGAGGGATAAGGAGGTTGGTGTAGAGATGAATGATGACTTTTTTGGTTGATAAACTCGTCCAGACTCGTGTGCTGTTTATAGAAATGGCTGATTGTAAACAAAACGTCTTATTTGGAAAGAGAGCAGGGCCCGAGCACTTATCATCTTTTTTCTGTGTATATGGTCACTTCTCCAGAAAACGCTGAGGCGTAACTTACTGAGCAATCAGTCCGGAAGAATGAGTCATTAGATTAGCTACTCCTGGAGAAATCAGCCGGACAGACGAGCCTGTGAAAACAAAACAAGCTCAAGGGAACAAGCTCCGCTCGAGATACGCAGGTTAATGATACCTTTAATTCCAAACCGACCATAATGAAAGGTTTTGAAGAACACAATCAGATGGCATTGTGGGCTCCCCGTGGGCTATCAGAGGAAAACAAGCTAATACTGTGCATTCTGCAGGAGTTTTAGGCTTACTTTATGATCCGTATGCTGCACAGCCCAGTGTAGACTGGAAACGCTGTGGACGGGCTGCAGAAGCTAAGGCTGAAATTAGGCCTGAGGGGGAAGTTAGTGTCATATCTGGTTGGTACTTTAACAAAATGACACTGTAATAAACAAGCTGACCTCCCCCTCTTGTGTTCGTGAGGGCCTGTATTACTGAAACCACCATTTCCTCACTGTTTAGAAATGAACGAGTGTCGTTTAGTGAGTCGACGATGAGTACAATCAATCAGTCAAAGCCCACAGCAGTTTAGCCCCATGTTTTCTGGTCTACAACACTTTTACAGCCTGTAACAGTTTATCCACAACCACTCAACCTTCAGCAGTTTAGCCCCGCCCCACCCAGACTACAGCAGTTTAGCCCCACCCCACTCATTTAGCTTAATGTAGTTTAGCCCCAACCATTTAGCCTACAGCAGTTTAGCCCCACCCACTCATCCTACAGCACTTTAGTCCCACCCATTCAGTCTACAGCAGTTTAGCCCCCCACTCATCCTATAGCACTTTAGTCCCACCCATTCAGTCTACAGTGTTTATCCCCACACATTCAGCCTACAGCAGTTTAGTCACACCCACTCATCCTACGGCACTTTGGTCCCACCCATTTACCCCTACAGCAGTTATCCCAATTCATTTAGCCTATAGCAGTTTAGCTCCACCCATTTAGCCTACAACAGTTTAGCCCCTCCCATTCAGCCTACAGCACTTTAGCCCCACCCATTCCGCCTACAGCAGTTTAGCCCCACCCATTCCGCCTACAGCAGTTTAGCCCCACCCATTTAACCTACAGCACTTTAGCCCCACCCATTCAGCCTACAGCAGTTTAGCCCCACCCATTTAACCTACAGCACTTTAGCCCCACCCATTCCGCCTACAGCAGTTTAGCCCCACCCATTCAGCCTACAGCAGTTTAGCCCCACCCATTTAACCTACAGCAGTTTAGCCCCACCCACTCATCCTACGGCACTTTGGTCCCACCCATTTCACCTACAGCACTTTAGCCCCACCTATTCAGCCTACAGCAGTTCGTACTAATAGACTGTAGTGTAATATTTATTATGCCTCATGGTTTATTCTCAGATGGGGGCTTTACTGATCTTCCACATGTCTTCCTTGTTAAATATTAAAAACAACAGCAAAACGAGGCTGTTCATCATCTCCGATGCAGCCACACACAGCTGGACAAGCAACGGCTGAGCAGCAAATTGTCTAGTTACTTATGGTCCATTTAAACCAAGGGGCTGGGTGCAAAAATAGGCTGTGATCTGTGTATGGATATAAACTGGCTGGAATTAAAGCCGAGCGCTCAGTCAGTGAGAGCACACTGCAATCTGATCACTGCAGAGCATCAGATTCTGCCATTAATCCGTTCAGCACGCTCACCAGCACTTCAATAATCTGATAGGGAGAAAACTCAGAGGCTACATGAGTCACTCAATAATCAGATTTCTGTCTAAATATACAACCTGCACCTTTACTGTTGCTTAGCAACTCGCCAACGAAGTCGCCAAAGCCTGGCACGTGGGGACCAGTCCAAACTTCCCACCACAGTTTCCCAATTAACGTAATAGACGTTGCTGTTACGTCAGGACATCATGACCCTATGGGCACCTAATGCCAGGCGTGGGCTAGAGGGGTATAAAGCCCCCCAGCATTGAGGAGCTGTGGAGCAGTGGAGGTGTTCTCTGGAATGATTGATTGGTGGTGGAGCTCCGTCCAGTACTTTTGGGATGAGTTTGGGATGATGAGGTGGGGTGGTGATCATCACCCTACATCCTGACCTCACTAACACTCTTGTCTCTGAATGCAATCAAATCTTCACAGCAATGCTCCTCCTCCAAAATCTGTCTCTGGACAGCTCTTTTTAATATCCTTGATTTCAGAAGAATGAACTGTGAATGAGTAGGTGTCCCAATACTTTTGTCCATATCATGTATATGGTTTTAAATAATGTAATCAGGTGCCTAAAACCGTATTATTATAATTAGATCATAGCAGCTGTTTTTTCATGATGAGTGCAGTGCAGTGGTGCAACTTTGTGTCCAAAAGTATGTGGACACCTGCTCCTCCAGTATTAGCCAGGAGTTTGTCCTCCTTGATTGCAGTAACAACCTTTACACCTCTGCAAAAGCTCTACACTAGATATGGGAATATTGCAACGAGGAGGATTTGATTGCATTCGACCCCATGAGAGTGAGAGCCTCAGTGAAGTCAGGTCTGAAAAATTAAACATGTAATGAAAAATTTACCAGCACTCATCCCAAACCCGGAACCGTGTCCTTACTTATAGATAACAGTGCATGAAGCAGTGTGAGCAACCGCACCAGCCAGCCTGTTAGAGAGGACGTGTGTCGCTGTGCGGATTTCTGGGCTCCCTGCCTGGTGCGCATGTAAATGCTCTAAAATTAAAGCTGACATTTAACCTCGTGGTCATTATTCCATTTCCAGAACAATGAAAACTGAGTCACAGTCCGGTGTCTTGAGGAGCGCAGAGCGGCCGAGGCGCAGGCGACCCGCGGCGGGGAGGAGAATAATGTTAATTCACCTTGGCAACTGCACGAGGACCTGCGTTTAGGCCCGTACCCAGAGCATATGTTAGAACACGAGATGCTTTTAATACAGAGCACCAGGGAGCCCGAATATGTCAGCGGGATGAGCTTCGCTCCCTGGAAGTAACAAAGCCCTTGTGCGTGTTTAAATTGCTGAGAGAAAGGGGGCTTTAGTGCATCACGGCCTCTGTGGAGGAGTCATGACATTCCTGCACTTTGCTGACCAGGGCAGCGGTGACTCACCTGGTCCGCTGGCGGGTCGCGAGCTGTTGTTTTGGACCGGTACTACCTGCATAGCATGCTTAATTAGAGCAGTGGGCCCAGGCCTGTTTACTTAACCCTTCAGAGCCCGAACCATCAAAAATTATTACAACAACGTTCAATAAAATGCATATTAAATACACTGTATGTCCAAAAGTTTGTGGACACCCCTTCTAATGAATGCAATTAGCTACTTTATGCTGCACCTATTGCTGATACAGATGTGTAAATGCACACACACACACACACACACACACACACACACACACACACACAGCTTGTCTAGTCCCTGTAGAGAAGTACTGCCAATAGCATAGGGCTAGATAAACTACATGGACCTATTGACACCAGTTCTAATGCCAGGTGTGGGCTAGAGGGGGGTATAAAGCCCCCCAGCATTGAGGAGCTGTGGAGCAGTGGAAGAACTGTGTTCTCTGGAATGATGGTGGTGGAGCTCCATCCAGTACTTTTAGATGGGATGAGTTGGTTGTATGATGAGGTGGGGTGGTGATCATCTATCCAAATGCTTTTGTCTCTGAATGCAATCAAATCCTCACAGCAAATTTTCTCCTCCTCCAAAATATAGTAGAAAGCCTTCTTCCCTGGGCAGGATATACAGTTACTCTAACAAACAAAAGCAGGATTAAACAAAGAAACAAAAGCTCTTTTTATAAATAATGAAAAAGCAGGTGTCCCAATACTTTTGTCCAAATGTTGCGTGACACACTTGGCTGCAAAGGGTGAATAGATGGTGCATTGCAAACGACCGTGAAGCCATGCGAAACCGTCGTCATCTAGGGCAGGTGTCCCAACACGTGATGTCACACTGAATCACACTGTAAGAACGTCCTAAAGCCTGCAGGCTCGTAGCAGCTGCCACAGCTGGCTCCGAGTCCGGCACGGTACGCACTGGGTGGTGTAGCCTATCTGCATCAGCACATAATTGCTTCAATTAGTCACATCTGCACCTGTGCTAACCATCTTACGACCTGAGTGATATTTAGTGCCGAAATGTTAAGTGGCCCATTTGCCGGATATCCGGACACGCACAGAGACTCTGTGACCAGTGACATCATTAAACATGTTCCAAATTTGATGTAAAGGGACTATTCAGTTCAGTGAATATTTAAATGACCATGATAGATCACTGACCCCAGATACAGTCAGTCAGCCGAGACATGTTTGGTGAGACACATCTGACGTGTGCTTATTTAGTTCACAGTGGGATATGCTAGGCTAATGTTGCTAACAAACACTGGACTTCAACTGTCACCAATTTACACACTAATTACTGTGCACCTTCTGTATGGGGATTTTTACAGCTCCTAAATAAAGAGATTTTTGGGTGAGTGTTTATTAGCAGTGTTAGCCTAGCATCCCTGTAATAAAGGAAGCACACGTCAGATACCAAACATGTCTCAGCTGATCGATTGCATCTGGGCCCAGTGATCAATCATTATGCTTAATTTTGGCTGTTTTTGATCCCACACTGCTTGTACAGTCTCTGACCAGCAGAGCAGGACTCTGACCTCTGGAGCAGCCGTGAGCAGATGACCCCTAAGGTCACCGTGCCCATTGCTGAATGTGGGCTAGAGGGGTATAAGCATTGAGCTGTGGAGCAGTGGAAGAACTAGTGGAGCTCCATCCAGTACTTTTGGGATGAGCCCTTGTTTTTGGAAGAAATAGTGAATGTCCCAATACTTATTAAGCAATAATATTTTAGAATAATATAAAATATAAAATGCATAACAATATGGAAAGGTAATATTTTAAATGAAATATTTTAATAATATGGTAAAAGTAACCTTTAAAACAATAACAAAATCAGTGTATTCCAGTATGCCTTTTAAAATGATGTACTGATGTGTACTGTGTGTGTAGTCCAAACTGGTGCTTCCCCACTTCTCTTAAAACCGAGATGTTATGGTCCATATCTCAGCATTACAGGCTGCTTTTCGTAGCTGAGCAAACCAAATCAGGCTTCAGACAAGAATTAAGGTGCACAGAAATGCAGAAATACCAAATAAAGCTCTTTACACCGACCACCGTGCATCCACTCCTCATTCCCTACGCCGGGGCCCACAGCTTACACCCTGGCCTGCAGGAGCAGCGCCTAGTAGCCGCAGCACTATAAGCCCTATGACTGATATCAAGGGCAATAATAGGGCTTTGCCACCCTTTAAGGACATTGCTGTGAGGAAGGTTTAATTGCATTCAACCCCATGAGAGCATCAGTGAGGTCGGGTGCTGATGTTGGATGATTAGCTCTGCCACTCCAGCTCATCCCAAAGGTATTGGATGGAGATCCATCACTCCAGGGAACCGTACTCAGCCTAATACTGGGGGGCTTTACACCCCTCTATAACCCACTCCTGGCATTATTAGGCAGCAGGGTGCCAATAGGGTCATGTTGGTTAATCTGCTGCAGAGATACTTATTCTACTGGCAGTACTTCTTCACTATAGGGACTGTGTGTGTGTGTGTGCATTTGCACATCTGTGTCAGCAATGGAAGGAGAAACTTGTTATGCATGTTATGCATAAATATTTGAGTATATTATGTATGTATATTAAAAATTAATTAAACAATTAAATACAGGGAGAGAGTGATAGTGGGGTGGATAAGTGAGTGTGGAGCAGATGTATAAAATAAAGCATTGTGTAAAAAAAACTTGAGCTGCATATATTTATTATTTATTGTATGAATGTTTCTATACAATTATTATTAATAATAATATTATTATTATTATTATTATTTTGCATTTATCATCACGTGCCTCAAGTCTCGCGAAGCCGTGTGAGCCGGGCTGAGGCGGTTGCGGCAGGTGGGCGGTTGACAGTGACAGCAAACTGAAAATAATCACCAATTACAGCCATATTTTCACTCCTTTACGGCTCAAATGAGTCTAAATTAAATGTTTATCTGACTAACTAATGTTCTGAGGGTCTGGTTCGGCGGGTTGTCCGTTTATTAGCTAGTTATGCTATAACGTTTTCATGACGGGCGCTGCTAGCTAACTTCGTTAGCGCTTAGCTAGCTAGTTAGCTTCGTTAGCGCTTAGCTAGTTAGCTTCGTTAGCTGCCGCTAAATTTAGCTAGCTGTAGCACTAGCTGCTACAATATTTAACAACTGTAAGGTTAAATATGATGAAAATATCAAGGTTTTCATCGTGGAGTGAGTAAAAAGAGTAAAAATTGTTGGTCAGGCACGTAATAGCTAGCTAATAGCTAACGGGTTGCTAGTGCTAGCTAGCTTGCATCACCGGTCTCTTTATTATTATTATTATTATTATTATTAGCTCGTATTTATTGCGAGAAATGAAACCGTGACGAGATCCATCGCTCCTGAAAGGTAGGTGTGTGAAACTGCTGCTGCTCTGGGTTAATGTTCTCCGTTTGAATGCTATAATGAGGGCTGTAAGGTGTGCTGGTCGAATTCTCCAGTCCACCTTAAATAGCGCGGTAGGTCGTGGCGGTGGCCGCAGGCGCCAGCGTGTGATCTGCCGCGCCTTAAGGTGGACTGTGAAGTTCACTCAAGACTCCAAACTCTCCGGCCTTAAACCCAGCTGACATCACATTACATTGAGCTGTTCTCCAGCGTCAGTATCAGCAGAGGTATGTGGGCTGTCCTAGTACCGGTACTAGATACGGTACTAACAGATAGCTAGAACAGAGGTAGGGGTTTCTAATAAAGTGGCCAGTGTGGAAGCATAAATGTTGGGGTTTCTAATAAAGTGGCCAGTGAGGAAGCATAAATGTAGGTGTTTCTAATAAAGTGGCCAGTGTGGAGGCATAAAGGTGGGTGTTTCTAATAAAGTGGCCAGTGTGGAAGTATAAATGTAGGTGTTTCTAATAAAGTGGCCAGTGTGGAGGCATAAAGGTGGGTGTTTCTAATAAAGAGGCCAGTGTGGAAGTATATACAGGTGGGTGTTTCTAATAAAGTGGCCAGTGTGGAAGTATAAATGTAGGTGTTTCTAATAAAGTGGCCAGTGAGGAAGCATAAATGTAGGGGTTTCTAATAAAGTGGCCAGTGAGGAAGCATAAATGTAGGTGTTTCTAATAAAGTGGCCAGTGTGGAAGCATAAATGTAGGTGTTTCTAATAAAGTGGCCAGTGTGGAAGCATAAATGTAGGGGTTTCTAATAAAGTGGCCAGTGAGGAAGCATAAATGTAGGTGTTTCTAATAAAGTGGCCAGTGTGGAAGCATAAATGTAGGTGTTTCTAATAAAGTGGCCAGTGTGGAAGCATAAATGTAGGGGTTTCTAATAAAGTGGCCAGTGAGGAAGCATATACAGGTGGGTGTTTCTAATAAAGTGGCCAGTGAGGAAGCATAAATGTAGGGGTTTCTAATAAAGTGGCCAGTGAGGAAGCATATACAGGTGGGTGTTTCTAATAAAGTGGCCAGTGAGGAAGCATAAATGTAGGGGTTTCTAATAAAGTGGCCAGTGAGGAAGCATATACAGGTAGGTGTTTCTAATAAAGTGGCCAGTGTGGAGGCATATACAGGTGGGAGTTTCTAATAAAGTGGCCAGTGTGGAAGCAATTAAGGTGGGTGTTTCTAATAAAGTGGCCAGTGAGGAAGCATAAATGTAGGGGTTTCTAATAAAGTGGCCAGTGAGGAAGCATAAATGTAGGTGTTTCTAATAAAGTGGCCAGTGAGGAAGCATATACAGGTGGGTGTTTCTAATAAAGTGGCCAGTGAGGAAGCATATACAGGTGGGTGTTTCTAATAAAGTGGCCAGTGAGGAAGCATATACAGGTGGGAGTTTCTAATAAAGTGGCCAGTGAGGAAGCATAAATGTAGGGGTTTCTAATAAAGTGGCCAGTGAGGAAGCAATTAAGGTGGGTGTTTCTAATAAAGTGGCCAGTGAGGAAGCATAAATGTAGGGGTTTCTAATAAAGTGGCCAGTGTGGAGGCATATACAGGTGGGTGTTTCTAATAAAGTGGCCAGTGAGGAAGTAGAAATGTAGGTGTTTCTAATAAAGTGGCCAGTGTGGAAGCATAAATGTAGGGGTTTCTAATAAAGTGGCCAGTGTGGAGGCATATACAGGTGGGTGTTTCTAATAAAGTGGCCAGTGAGGAAGCAATTAAGGTGGGTGTTTCTAATAAAGTGGCCAGTGAGGAAGCATATACAGGTGGGAGTTTCTAATAAAGTGGCCAGTGTGGAAGCAATTAAGGTGGGAGTTTCTAATAAAGTGGCCAGTGTGGAAGCATAAATGTAGGTGTTTCTAATAAAGTGGCCAGTGAGGAAGCATAAATGTAGGGGTTTCTAATAAAGTGGCCAGTGAGGAAGCATAAATGTAGGGGTTTCTAATAAAGTGGCCAGTGAGGAAGCATAAATGTAGGTGTTTCTAATAAAGTGGCCAGTGAGAAAGCAATTAAGGTGGGTGTTTCTAATAAAGTGGCCAGTGAGGAAGCAATTAAGGTGGGTGTTTCTAATAAAGTGGCCAGTGAGGAAGCATAAATGTAGGGGTTTCTAATAAAGTGGCCGGTGAGGAAGCATAAATGTAGGGGTTTCTAATAAAGTGGCCAGTGTGGAGGCATATACAGGTGGAAGTTTCTAAAAAAGTGACCAATGTGGAAGCATAAATGTAGGTGTTTCTAATAAAGTGGCCAATGAGGAAGCATAAAGGTGTGAGGTTAAAATAAAGTGGCCAGTCAGTGGTAGCACAAGAAGGTGTTCCTCACTGACGTACTGGAGTAAAAGTATTAAATCTATTCTTGTAATTAGTACTAGTAATTGAGTTACTCACTTAAATCACAAAAAACAGTCAATAATTACATATTTTCCAAACTTTTGAGGCCTTAGAGTTTAACAGATTATTTTAGTTGTTAGATTTTGATTGTCTGGCCTGTTTCGTTATGTGTAGCTGTGGGTGGAAGTATGTAAATGTATTGTTTTTTGGTTTAATAAATGCAGTAAATATCAGTATTATCAGACTGATTAACAGATTGTCTGGACTTTAATGTATTATAATGCAGTGAGTCATTTTGGTCTATTTTCATCATTAAAACATTAAGATTTTATGATAGAAATTAAGTTTGAAAGGTTATTCAGTTCTGTTTTTACTCTGACAGTTTGCTGTCTGAAGAGAACGGCGAGAAGAAATGGATCCAAACAGGCCACCCGGACCTCCAGAGGCTGCACGGATGCCCTGGCTTTTTCCCGTAGATCAGCCTCTGTTAGGTCGAGCCAGAGGTTTGGCCCTAGCTGCCGGAGAGCCAGAAACTGGGAGAGGAAGAGGTAGAGCTTCTGCTGCTGCCACAGCTTCTGAAACACAGATGTTGCCGTTTGGGAGAGGGATTCCACGCCCAGTTACTGAGGCTCAGGTAGGACCAACTTTCAGGATCACATCATTTCAAGGATTTAACTGGAGCTGTAAGTGTTAATTGTAGTAATATAGATTCTCCAAAAATGTCAGGCAGAACATTTCGGCCAAAATTTGAAAATGTAATTTTGGTCCCAAAGAGAAAGAAGGGATGGTCAGAATATGAACCGTAAAGTTTGTAATTGTAGTGGAGATTATGCTCTCCGCAGACTGGCACAAGGCTGAAGTTGGTTTCTTATTTGTCAGCTTCTAATTAGAACCTTCTAGTCCACCTTAAAACGCTGCCTGTAGACTGAAGACAGTATTTAATAGCAAGTCTGAGGTGAGTGCACCCTGGGCACATCAGTTTACAGGGGAGCTGCTCTTTGAATTACCAAATAAATTTTAAAAAATCAGACCATTACAAGCATAAATATGATCAAGTTATAGAGTCTAGAAAGTTAGTCTTGTTAGTCTTGTCTTTTCTCAGTGATCAGTAGTAAAGTAAGAACCTTTACAGATAATAAAAAATTATTAATAAACAATGCAGAGCTTTTCAAAAGTTCAAAAATACCTAATAATAAACAAGTCTTTAAAAAGATTGAAAAACAACCACAAAAAGTGACAACGCATCCTTTGTAATATTTATATATTTATAATATATATTTTTATCTCATTAAGCACCAATATAAAATTTCTACCTTATTACTATTTGGAGGAAGTGTGTATATAATTGTATAACTTGTATTTATTTCATTATTTATGATTAAAGTATTGGTAAAATAGATCGTTTTCTAGTCAACAGTTTTTTTGTCACTGGTAATTAAGTAATGAGACTTTTTACAAAAACTATAAACTAAACACACACTATAAACACAAACTATAAAAAAAAAAACATGCTAAGATTTTTTAAGATTCTGAAATACCGATGTGATAAACTATGAAATTTTTTTTCCTCTGTGTTTAGCTTTCATTTATTTGGCAGAATATAATTTATTCTGCATTAAAATATTGGTAAATGTTTTGTAAAAGTACACATTTCAAGCCAAAAATGATTCATTTATTAATTTTACTAAAATGTTGCAGCCTTTATTGAGCTGAATTAGATTAAATAAATGTCTGTGAGACAGTCATTCTGTTGTTTATTTATTTTATTGACTATATCGCTTCACCTTACGCTCAGGTTCACATTGCGAGAGGCATGCCGACACCAGTGGAGGAGCAGAGTCTGGGGAGAGCCCGAGGGTTCCTGCTCAGTTTCCTTGAACCCCAGGTTGGAAAGGGCAGAGGGGCGTCTCTGTTAACGGAGCCTTCTGCAGAGCCTATGCCTTCAGTTAAGAGTGGGAAGGTGCAGTTACCTGAAGCCAGGCCTTCTCTTCCAGAAGAAAGAGTGGAAGAAACCAAGACCCCCGAGAAAGTTCAGGTGCGTGTGTGGTAGACCAGTCCAGATGTAGAAAACAAAGGTCCAGATGTCCTACCTAGTTTTTGGTGTGGGCAGGGCATGATACAGGGCAGATTTTGTTTGGACGTGTCAATAAAATGTGTCTGCAGTGTCAACAGATGAGATCTGTCGGTGAGATGCTTTTATGCCTGGGTTTAATGTGGTCAGGGGAAATTGGAATGCGGTCCAATTAAAAGTGCAGTGTTTCCGATGCGTATATTTTGCAGCAGTCGTCGCTCATTACATTGTGCACCTTTTTAGTTTCATACAGTATTATATTCAATTAAATACAGAGCAGACTTATAATTTACACAGAGAAAGGCCAGTCAGTTTTTTGGTAAACAAATAAATGCGAAGGCCAGGTTACCTCAGCTACCCTAGCTCTGTACAACTCGTATCTTTCAACTAGAAAACAGGCAGTTCACAGTGGGTCAAAGGTTCTATATTCTCTGTATAAATGCATCTGAAAGTTAAACAAAAAGCCTATTTTGCATTCTAGTTTCACTGTATTTCATCCCTTTTCACTGGGAGGGATGGGGTGCTTTCAAAAAACACTGAAATTCATGTTTCTTAGCTCATAAAGGCATAAGCTAAAAATTGTGGTTTAAGGGTGTGCTTGTTCTTGTCAGCGTTGCTTTGATGAAAACGAACCCTGGTGTGATTGCTTTGTTAGTGCGGTTTCGTCAAAGCAAGTGTGAACACTTCCCACACAAGCGGGCCGAGACCGCCTCAGCGGTGCTGTTCGTTTAAAGTATGAACACTGTACAAACCAAAGGCATCTAAAAATCTAAATCCAGTATCAACTCATCCCACTCGCTCCACCAACGTCATGTCATCTACATCTGCCCGGCTCAGCCTCCATGCAGACCCGCCTACATTTAGGGTGTGAGACTGTGTCCCAAACCCCACACTACCACTCAGGGTTTCAACACCAGCCCCTATTAGAACTGCCCAGAGTGGTCCAGCGGACTAAGGCACTGTCACTGTGATTAGAGGATCGCTGGTTTGAATCACGGTCAGGCTGCTAGCTTTGATTTGAGCCACGATTGGCCTTATTCTCTCTAGGTTGGGTAGATGGCGCTCTCTCCCCACATCACTTCGCTGCGGTGCTGGTGCATTGGAGCCGGGTATGCAGCGTTTTCCTCCAGGCACGTTGGTTCCCTGGTGATGTTGCGTTTAATCCAAATTTATAAACACTTACCGCACTCTTCTGTTCTGGGTTTAAAAACATTACAAAAATTAAAAAATAGCAACTTTCATTTCTAAGTAGCTGTTGCTTCCAAACATTTGGTCTGTAGTGTTTTGATGTGGTGTCTTAAGCCTCTCACACATTCACCAGACAACGTCCAACTAGCATTGCTTAGTGTTGATATGAACGGCTGGTTTGTGGTGGTGTGTTTAGGTTGACGTCCCAGGTCCAGGATCATCTCTATTGTCCATGTTCAGAGGGATGGGCATTGAACCAGCCAAAACGTGGGGCAGAGGAGCAGCTCCTGTAGGTAAGTAGTTCAGAAAATCCAAGTATATTTGTAATATTAAACTATTAGGACAAATAGATATGGCACATTACAGATAACAAGAACTGACTTTGTTTACTATGTCTAAGTCCGTGAGACCTTTACTGTCTGTCATCCTCTGTACCAACCCCTCCTGTATCGTACTGTACTGAGGCCTCCTGCCAGAACTCGGCTCTCTCTTCCTCACAGCTCAGTCACACCAACTGTCTGATTCACCAGCTGCTTACTTCAGAATGAATGTCTTGTTCATTTTATGGTTTATTTATTTATTTATTTATTTATGTATGTATTTATGTTTACCTGCATCTGTTCTAATGGGATCTGGAGCTTCTACAGGAAAACCTCTCTTACTTCTGAGAGGAATGCTCTTATATAATGTGATTAGGGGACTAAAAGTGTCCTGTAATAAACTTAGAATAAGACTGCATAGGATTTCTGTGGATCTCTGAAGATCTCTTTTGTGAGGGAATATTAATGTAACAATTCTACTGTTTTCAGTTTGTTAGACCATTCCACATTACTCACATACAGTAAAGTCTACCTTAGAACCTAGAGTCCCTAGAACAGCACTGTGGAGTCTATCCTGATCCTTTCAGGCTGGTTTCCTGGTGACAGAGAAACTAAACAGAATTGTTCTTCATAATGTAAGATATTAAAACATGATCAAACAAAATGAAATGAAACAGGATATATTCTCTCAGTTTAACAACCAGCACCGAACTGCACCTGGCCATTTTATTAGAAACCTCTCCCTTTAAGCTCCACCTTGCTCGTGTAAGGGTGAGCACATCTGTTGAGCAACATTTCATCAGTAGCGAGTGTCTCTAGCATGTTGGTGGTCCTATGGAGGGCTCTTCCTGTTAATGAATTTAGTTAGGGGCCACACAACTGTGCCTTAACAGATGAGGCTGCAGTCTGTAACTGGGCACTTACAACATGTGCCTACAAGGCAGATGCTCTAAGAAACAGGAAATTGTGTGTGTGTTTTATTGTAGGACGGGGTTCCGTAGGTGGATTGGCAGCAACCCAGCAGTCCCTTGTATCCCCTGTTGGATCTCCATCCGTTGGTGCAGAAGAAACCTCCCCTGAGGGGTTGATGCCACGTGGCACCAGGTAAAGTCTAGAGCTGTCGCCATTATATAAACTAAGATAGATAGATTTAGTGTTGTCATTGTTTTGTACATGTACAAGACAACAAAATGCAGTTAGTGTAAAGTAGCATTGTGCAAATATAACAAAGTGCACAAATGGTCTGTTAAAAATGTCTGTTACCGCACGATATTGTATAAGTATACACAGAATGTGAAGTATACATAATATGTCAGTATACAGAAGAAGTAAAGGAGTGTTTGCTTACTGTGTTTCTCTCTTGGATTAGTAATCATAGTGTTTTAAAAAAAATGCTGAGCTATAGAAGCTGAGTTATCTGAACAATAGAAAACTCTTTATAGAGGTTTCACTGAACAAAGGTAAGCTACTCATTCATATGCTGCATTTTTCTTGTGTTCTGTTTTGTCCTTGAAGTTATTTGCATTTACATTTAAGGCATTTAGCAGAAGCTCTTCTCCAGAGCGACTTACAAAAGTGTTTCACTGTTTACTCAAGAAAAACCTCAGCTAGTTTAAATTCAAAGATCCTCTAATCTTAGACTCTACTAAACACAAGTCAGTATGGAGACCATAATACTCTACTCTTCACCCAAGTCCTCTCAGAAGAGGAGGGTCTTCAGTCTGGGTCTGAGGACAGCGAGCGTTGGACTCTGCTGTTCGGACACCCAGGGGAAGTTCATCCACCACTTCGGTGCAGGACAGAAAAAAGTCTGGATGCTCGTCTTCTGTGGATTTTAAGAGATGGCGGGTCGAGCCGAGCCGTACTTGAAGCTTGAAGGGCTTCTTTATAGAAGGTTATAACGTGATCCGAACTGGCTGAACTACTCTAGTTAAGTTTGGTGTTTTTTTTTTTTTTTTGTGACGTCACCAACTAATAATCATTTTCAGTTTATTTTGTTATTTATTTATTACTTATTTTAAAGTTCTAATGTTTTTTAAAGCAACATTATTAGCTTGACCATAAACCAGCAGCTTCAGGATCATGCTGACGCTCCACTGACTGGAACAGGGAGAAGGGCGTCTCCGTCATTCCCACTCCGAGCGCTGCTGCTGCTACTGCACTATGGAGGTTTGGTGGTGGAGCTGCAGGAGGAGAACCTCTCTCCAGAACTGCTGCTGTGTAACGCTGCAGAACCCATAGAGTCATATTAGTGTAAAATCCTGTAGTATTACTCCACCACCTCAGCCCACATGCTGCTCCACCTTCAGATCAAGCTTCTGCTTTTGATTTGGCGGTGAAGTAAAAGTGAATCGCACTTCCCGAATATAGGGGGAGGGGGTACTAATGTTTATGGGTAGGGGGTACTGATGTTTTTCGTGATCTAGTATTTTTACCATATCGCCCAGTCCTAGTAACTAGTCTAACGGGTCTGGGTGGCCTTAGGAACCATACGGTCCTGCAGTGGAAAAGAGGCCATAGTGTCCATTGTAAACACACTCAAAAACCCACCAGTTCTTAGTTTGTATCTTGGATATTTGAGTGTACCTAGACCTACATGCTCAGACACTAGTCAGTATTACTGATTAGTACGCAATTGGGACGCACCCAAAGATGATGAGCCTAAACCTGGGCAGTTCTGCACAAAAACAGGCCTGTGTCAAAGCAGGAATCATTGCGTCAGTGGAACGGGCGGGAGCGGGTCGGAGTGACGCTAGATGTTGCAGGCGCGAGCAGGTCTGACGCATGGTAAAAAGCGGGTGGGTATGGATATGGTATGATGTTGAAAATCAAGCCTGAGCCTGAGACTTTTACTCTAGAGAACAGGGAATGATTAAACGAGTGAACCATTCCCAGCTAATTCCTTTGTCCCTCCTAATTACACAAACCCATCTCGCTCCACTTATCGTCGGCTGGGAAAATAAGAAGCTGGGAGATTGAACAGTTCTCTGCAGAATGCTTGTTCTTGAACATGGCTGTCATTATTGCATTATTGCTGTTTTAGTGGACCTCATGTTCACCACCCGGCTGTGACATTAAGCACATACAGTGTTGGAGACTTTAGAAGGTCAGTGGAGTTTATCTTGACCCTTTCAGACTGGTTTCCTAGCAGCACAGAAACTGTGCTTTATAATGTCAGATTGAAACAAATTCATATAAAATCGGAGAGGAAAACATAGGAGATATCTCAGTTTAACAACAAGCACCAAACTGATGGACCTGAGCTAATCCACTTCCTAATTATGTTAATAAATGGCCACCTAATTAGATATCCCTCTACCAGCAGAAAACATACAGATTGCTTAAAAAAAGAAGCCATGGTGAAGTCTTTTAATGTGTACTATCGTCTATGAATTATTCATTTATTTACTAGAAATGTTTTAAAGGGCTCAAAACATGGAAAACCAAATAATCTTCACTGTTTTTAAAGTAAGGCATTTGAAGTACTAGTAGTGTAAATACTGTCCAAGGAAGGGTTTCTACTAGGATGTTGATGATCACCATCCCACCTTATCATCCTCAACTCATCCTAAAAGTACTAGATGGAGCTCCACCACTATCATTCCAGAGAACACAGCTCTTCCACTGCTCCACAGCTCCTCAATGCTGGGGGGCTTTATACCCCTCTATACCCCATGCCTGGCATTAGGCAGCATGGTGTCAATAGGGTCATCATGTTGATCTGCTCCAGAGAGTCCTATTCTACTGGCAATCTTTTCACAGTGAAAGCAAAGTAATAATGTATAAACAAATGAGATGCTTTAAAATAGAATTGTGCGATTGCCACCCCAATAAAAGAATCATGTGACTTATGGCTTGATGCGGCATGGTTTATTATAAAAAATCGTTTTCCCTCATTTTTTCCCCCTCAAATTATACGTTAGCAGTGTTTCCCCCCTTTGGTATGTTTTTCAAAATTCGCAAAGGCTACAGATAAGCTCTGTATGTCCGCAAGCGGCTGCCTTGCATGTTAAGCTTATTTACAGCATTGTTTGAGGAGTTGTGAACCGTAGCTTTAAATCATTCTGGAATTACATTTGTGGTTCTCTGAAGTTAATGTGCTGCAGATGTTTACTTACTGGCTGCCTAAACTCTAGGGACACCTAACTTCTGGAAAGAGAGATGGATCTTTCTTTCTGTTTGCAATAAATTACAATATGAAACCAGAGTCACTTGGAAGAAAACAACATAAAATATGTAAATATTTGCGAATGGGGCCGAAGGCCACGCATTTTCTCCCATTGTTGTGTCAAAACTAATCAACACTCAAACCTTTACGGTTATAAACCCATCTGAGATCAAAAGAGCTTCAGCCTGTGCTTTGAACTGTAGCATGTAAAAGAAAGCTGTCATTATTAGATGTGTTGACGGGCAGTGCGAGTCCCACACTTACTCTTAGTGATGATTGCATATGTTTTCAGTTTTTCTTGTTAATTTGTAGATTATACAGCAAGACAAACCTGAGACTATCATCGTCTTAACGGCGGGTCGGGCTTTGTTTTAGATCACTTATGTTTGTTCTGTTCCTCATTAGAGAGAGAGCTATAGTAAACAGTGTGTCGTGATTTGCAGTCTCCAAATTTCAATCAGCCAGGAACATTTATATTCCTTTTAGCTCAAATCCGCTTCATCTGTTTCTAGCTCTTTCACTCTAATTAGTCAATCAGGCTAAGCATATTTTAGAGCTAAGTAGAGCAGCCAGACAGAAAGAACAAGGCTCTGTGGTCTGTGCTGTTTATTTGTTATGTAACTAAAGAAAAGTATCATTGACCGATCCATTAATAATAACTTGAAGTAACATGAAATCCTCATGACTTTATTCAGATAATTGTTAATTGCTCGTTGTTTTGATTCCAAGTTACTTTAAATATACTAAATACACTGAGCATGTGAAATATTTGCACAGTAGCAGAATATATATAGTATATATATATATAGTATATAGTAAACCTTCCAAATTTCTCCTTAGGCATTCGTAAAGTACAACGTGTAAATGAGAGATTTATATTCTAGATATCCAAACATGGTGACTGCCACTTAACAACCATAAAAAAAAAAGTCCAGGACTGAAATAATGAGAACAAACATGAACAAGCAAAGAAAGATCAAATCAAAATAAATGATGGAACATTTGAGTTTAGTTATTCACAATCCTGTGTTCAAATGTTTGTGGACACCCCTTCTAATGAATGCAACATTCAGCTACTTTAAGTTGCACCCATTGCTGACACAGATGTGCAAATGCACACACACAGCTTGTCTAGTCCCTGTAGAGAAGAAGTACTGCCAATAGAATAGGACTCTCTGGAGCAGATAAACATCATGATCCTATTGGCTCCATGCTGCCTAGTAATGCCAGGCGTGGGCTATAGAGGGGTATAAAGCCCCCCAGCATTGAGGAGCTGTGGAGCAGTGGAGGAGCTGTGTTCTCTGGAATGATGGTGGTGGAGCTCCATCCAGTACTTTAGGGATGAATTGAGGAGCTTGGGATGAGGTGGGATGGCTATTGCTGAATGTAGTCAAATCCTCACAGCAATGCTCTTCCAAAACCTAGTAGAAACATAAATTGTAATCAATGAATGAGCAGGTGTCCCAATACTTTAGTCAATATTGTGTATAGTTTATAAGATAATATAATACAATCATGGAAAGAGCTTATTGCTAATAGCCAGTGACCTGGAGAACCCCCTGCATAGCTGCAGGCTGATTAACTGCAGCTGCTTTACCGTTCTTCTTAACCACACGGTCACGTGAGTTTTAACAAGGCTCATGAATAATTATAGCAGCTTGATGATGTTACACCTTCATCACAAGAGGAGAGGAATGTCAGTAATGAGGTGTACGTGTTCATTTCTTACTGACCTTTTAGATTTTTGCCTTAATGACTTTATTTCTAGGGAGTGACGTTGTCTCTTTTTATTATTTTTTTATTTTTTATGTCATCCTCATATTTCAAACAATACAAATGACTGCATGTGCTCCGCGTTGATTAACATGCTCATTACTGACCAAGGAAATATGTCCAATTGTATTTGTGCTCCCCTGTATATTAAATTAAATCATGAAATGTGACCTTGTTGGTTGAGCAGCCTGTTAAATGGACTGTATCATGGAAAAACAGCTCTTGTACTGTGAGAGTGAATTTATTTACATGATGAGTCTTATGGGAATGTTTGAGCACCCCTAGGCAATTTTTACATTTTGTCGATGTAAACAAGTGAATAAGTTTTATGAAGTATTTGTTTAAACTTTAACTAAATATTTTTTTTCTGCATAAGACTGTGTCCAGCAACAGTGCCATTCACCCAGCCAACGTTCTCATGAGAGTGGAACGTGGGCTAGGTAGGTTCCAGGTGGGCACGGTTTCTGAGTGGGTTTGTACATTTGTTGGCCTTCCCAAATGGGGCCACATCATTACTGCCCAACTTCATCTCACATGGGTCCCATCTAGGCCTCATGTGCAGTGTCTAACTCAGATGGGGCCCATATTTAACCCCTCCTGGTCCCACCACTGACCCTGGCAGGACCCTGGTGGACATCCATATGTTGGGCCGGCATGGACAAAACTGTTCAGGCACAGTTCAGGACAGCCTATTGAAACGGAGCTTATTTACATATCAGTCTTAAAGGCATAACATGAGTTGTAGAGCCAAAATGAATTGAACTGTGGGCAGAGGGCAGTGGTGGCTCAGCGGTTAGAGCACTGGGCTATCGATAACAAGGTTGTGGGTTCGATTCCCGGGCTCGGTAAGCTGCCACTGTTGGGCCCTTTACCCTCTCTGCTCCCCGGGCGCTGGAGTTGGCTGCCCACCACTCTGGGCGTGTGTGTACTTACTGCCCCTAGCTCACTAGTGTGTGTGTGTTCACTACCACAGATGGGTTAAATGCTGAGACACATTTCGCTGGTGCACCTTTACCTTTATAACCTTTTATCATTTCTAAGTGTTTGCAGTGTCTGAAAGCTTCATTCTTGTGAGATTTGACTGTTGTGTTATTATTTATAGTTAATGTGCAATGTCTGATTTGGTAAATCAGACCTGAAAGAGAAACACCAGTGGCCTTTAATACTAGCTCACAAGATCTCGACTACTTTCTTCAGAATTAGAAGTTCTAGTTCCTTTTTACTGGATTTGTTTATCATATGTTAAAAACACTGGTTGAAGAGAAAGGATTTAGAAAAATGTCTAAACGCCTTCACTATATTATTTATGTACCCATATCCTGTTTCAGTTTTGTAGGCCGTGGACTGGTTGGTGCTGGACGAGCTGCAGTGAGCCCTGTTAGTTTCGGCAGAGGTCCTACTACCACACCTGAACTCACTCCTGGACCCGTTGGCCCAGCCGATATCTCCATCGCCCCTATTGGGGCACCCCCAGTCTCTACGGAGGCCTCGGTGACCCCGGCAATCTGCCCAACTGAAGCAGAGCTGAAGATCGAGTCGACACGGTGAGCACATCTGTTGATTCTCACAAAGAATCAGGAGTATCAGCAGGAGCAGGTCAGGGTTTATTATTTATTTATTTATTTATTTATTTATTGCTTAATGGTACAATTAACAAAAACACACCTGTGAGAAATAGTTTGGGTAGGTGATCTGGCACAATATCATGATTTCTGAAGACATTTTCATGATTCATTTTATTTTTTATGATATGATGACACACTTCAGGACTATGAAATAGTCTCAATTTACTGAACATCCAGCTGAGAAGCTTCAGCATTTATCCTACTCCCACCTGTGCATCTGTGATTTGTCAGAATATATTGACAAATAAATATTGAAATAAAATGGAAATCATGGTCTAAACCATGTTCAGTTAAAATCTACAATTGTTTCTCAATAAACATGGACTACACTAAATGGACAAAAGTATTGGGACACCTGCTCATTCATTGTTTCTTCTGAAATCAAGGATATTAAAAAGAGTTTGTCCTGCTTTTGTTGGAGAAACTGTCACTACTGTCCAGGGAAGAAGACTTGCTACTAGATTTTGGAGAAGCATTGCTGTGAGGATTTGATTGCATTTACTAACGACCACTAATGAGGTCAGGATCTTGAATGATCACCACCCCACCTCATCCTCAGCTCCCCAACTCCTCCCAAAAGCTTGGATGAGTTGGATGGAGCACCTACATTTATTACAGTTCTTCCACTGCTCCATAGCTCAATGCTGGGGGGCTTTATACCCCTCTAGCCCACGCCTGGTATTAGGCAGCAGGTTCATATATAAATTATTTTTACGTCTGTTCGCCTGAACATCTCTGTTAATCTGCTCTCTTACCTGCAGTCAACCGCTGAAGAAGGCAGGAACGAAAGGAAATCCCATCACCGTCGCCTCCAACTACATCCCGATCCGTTGCAAAAATGAGGCCGTGTTTCAGTATCATGTCACTTTCGCGTACGTTCGGTTTGGACGGTTTGTTTATCTTCCCTTCTGACTGTCTTAGTCAATTAATTTGTCTTGGTCAGTAGTTCTACAGCCCATTAAATACATGTTAAGGTCTCCGTGGTCGGTCATTAGTCAGGCCAGCCAGATGCTTATGGTATTGATTGTTTGACTGATGTTGATCATTATCTGCTCATTATTGCATGCTGACTGTCTGATGGTATTCGTGCGCCGCTGATCAGTCCGAATGTGGAGTCGCTCAGCATGCGGTTTGGTATGATGAAGGACCATCGCTCAACTACAGGAGAAGTGGTGGCCTTTGACGGCTCCATCCTTTACCTGCCAAAAAGACTAGACGAGGTGAGGCTAGTTGATTATAACGATGAGAGGCGTTGTGTGAGATGCATGTCTGTGAACTGTCCGCACTGAACTGAGCCTGGGCCCACTGGCTCAACCTTCTTATACGTCAAGCTTGACTAATAGAAAGTCACTGTGTTGCATAATCGATAAATCTATTAGGCATGTGAACGGGTCATGTATCAGCTTGCCTAAAAACACTCCAAATAAGCCACTGAGACCTTGTTTACACCTGGTCATGTCATGTGACTAGTATCTGGATTGTATCTTATCCACATGCATTCACCCTTGGTAGTTAAATCTGACTGAAATCTGATGGCTGTGTGGGGCGGAATATGCAGATTCACTCATCAATCAGACCACCTCCTGAATTGTAAACATTAGCATGTTCAGCGTGTTTCCACACACACGCTGACACCCTGTCCACCATGATTCTCTGAGCTGAAATAAGATGTTAAAGGCAGAATTTGGGTAAAATACTTGTTTCCGCTCAGTCGTTTTAATCCTAAAGGTGAGAGAAAGCTGAAGAATAAAGAAAGAGGAAAAAGAAACCATGTATGTGTGTCTCTCTACACAAGACCGTGAAAGCGAGAGAGACAAGAGAGGAGGAGTAGGAGGGGCTGGGGAGTCGAGACCACTGTTGACCAGTGCTGTGGGTTTCCGGGTGGCACACATGCACGCACACTTGTGAAATTACAATATTTACCCTAATGCCACGTGTTCTCTGTGTTTTCTGTGTCACTGAGTGTATCGAACAGTGAGCAAACGAGTGAGTATACATGCCATTACACTTCTAGTGTGTGTTTGTATTTTGTTCTAGGTTGTTAATCTGAAAGCCGAGAGGAAGACGGATAATCAAGAAATCGACATAAAAGTCCAGATGACCAAAATTTTGCCCCCACACTCTAACTTGTGTATTCCATTCTACAATGTGGTCTTGAGGAGGTGGGTGCTTATTATCAAAATGACTAAACGCACAAATTCACAAGCCTCTTTTCCACTGTAAAGTTTAGACTAGGTCTGTTTTGTTTTTTTAATAGAGGGTTGACTCACTTAATCAAATGTGTCCTAACTGATGCTTATCTGCAAGTATTTTTTATTGTAGTGCACAATTTTTATTTTAGAAATTTTGCAAGCTCTTGGTTTAGAGGTCCTTTAGGCTTCGTTCATACAGCAGGTAAAAGTAACCCAAAATAGAGTTATGTAATAACTGACCACACCTAAACTCCTCCCCTCCATTTCTGCACACTCGTGACAAAAACTTGCACCCCACCACCGCCCCTGCTCCTCCTGATCATTTACTCATACTCAACCTCTACCTGGCAAGGGGGGGGTCTGGCTTCGGGTCCCATCAGCTCGAAGCCCCCCAGAACTCCAGTCCAAATTTCTTGAGGTGTCCTTCTTGCCTCAGCTAGCGTGGTCCGCATTCGCAAATCCAATATTTTTGGTCATGTGGGGCACAGATGTGTTGTGACAATTTCAGCACAGTTTAGTGGCACTTTCATATGGTGGTATGGTATTGAAATCTGATACCCAGAAACTCGACTCTGTATGAACAGCCAGATCAGAATTCATGCGACTTTTACATCAGTCGAACTCCACATTCATATATACAAGCTGTGGCGATGGGGAAAATGGAAAAAATATTGGACAGCAGTGAGGGAGGTTTTTAGTGGCGGGATTGCAAGATAACCAGCCTCAAATATTTGGGTGAAGTAGGTATTGCAACCGCTTTGTTTTTTATTGGAATTTCTAAAGAAATTAAATTAATATTTAGAAATGCCAAAACCCCAAATGAGCAAGTGCCTATAAATTAAGGGTCAATAATTGGTTAGGAGACTTGACCATTTAGTAAACTCACAACAGAACACATTCTCTTTGTATATTGGGGGGGGGGGGGTGGGCAGTGGGCTATAAAAACTGTATGACGAGCTGAGACTCAACTGTGATCGCCTTGAAATAAACAACTACACACCTCAGCCATCCCCTGGTTCTTCCTTCGGTGCAAGAAAGCGAGACTCTACTCCAGCTGTGTTTCCTTGCTATTGTGTTCCGTACCTGCCAACCCGGGTGTGGGATAGGGAGCAATGGGCGGGATAGGAAGCGCTAGTGCTTACACTTGTATGTTTGTTTAATATTTTTACTAATATCTTTACTCTTCTTTAAGACCTTCATCTATTTTCTGGCGTTTTTGCAGTTTAATGCGAACATGCTAGAAAAGCTGATCTCTCACACAAGGTCAGGTCGGTTAATCAGACTGGATTATAACATATTAAACACTATACAGTTGTTATAGCTATTGAACAGAAATGCATTTTGAAAGTCTGATTATAGAAACTGATCACAAAAATGTAAATACACTGAGGGAAATTAATAGCAGCACATCTTACAAATTGATTGGGACTTCTTCAGTATTTACTGCAGTGGAGTAAAAGTGAAGTACGCTTCCCAACGGTAGGGGAGCCCAGGAGCAAAAAATAAATAAATATATATATATAATGGTGCTTGGATGATCTTCTGTGGGTGCTTTGATGTTGTGTTCAGGTAATCCATCTGAAGCAAATATGATAACCATGTTGAATGTTTTTAGTAAATATCATAAGGCTAATCGGACTCTGTGTGTAGCAGTATAATCAGATCGTGGGTATTTAGTCTGTATATCGTGTGTGTGCGTGTGTGTGTGTGTGCGCGTGTTTGCGTAGCGTTCAGTGTAAGGACTTGGGAATTGTTCAGATTTTTCTCTCTCAGTTTAAGTAAGAGCTGCCCTGTTCACTGTTGTTGTGATCTGCTGGATCTCCATGGCAACGGCATGAGGACATCCAATCCCTGGAAAAAACAGATACGCTGTGTGTTTTCAGGACCCTCAGCTGTTCCAGACAGCGCTCGAGTTCTGGCCCAGTTTCAGCTGATGATGCTCTGTGATCAGAAAGACGATTCTGTCCTTTTATTTACTCTCTCTCTCTCTCTCTCTCTCTCTCTCTCTCTTACCCACCTCTCTCCCTCTCCCCTGTTTCTATCTCTATTCACCCCTAACTAACTCTCTCTCTCTTGCTTACCTTTTTTTGTCTTTCTCTTGCTCTCTCACCCACTCACTCGCTCACATTCTCTTTCTCTCTCTCTCTCTCTCTCTCTCTCTCTCTCTCTCTATCTCTCTCCCTCTCATACTCACCTCTCTCGCTCTCCCTTGTTTCTATCTCTTATTCTCTGTATGTCATATTCACCCCTATAACTAACTCTGTCTCTTTCTCTCTCTCACCATGTTCATGTTCCTCTCTCTCTCTCTCGCTCTGTTTCTTTTGCTCTCTCGCTCACTCACTTGCATTTTCTCTCTCTCCCTCGCATTCTCTCTTACTCTCTCTCTCGCTCTCTCATACTCTCCTCTCTCCCCTGTTTCTATCACTCATCTCTTCTATCCTTGTTCTCATATTTGCCCCTCTAACTCTCTCTCTCTCTCTCTCTCGTACTCACCTCTCTCGCTCTCCCTTGTTTCTGTCTCTTACTCTCTATATCAGATTCACCCCTATAACTAACTGTCTCTCTTTCTCTCTCTCTCACCTCTCTTTTTTTCATGTTCCTCTCTCTCTCTCTTGCTCTGTCTTTCTTTGGCTCGCTCACTCACTCTCACTTGCATTTTCTCTCTCTCGCTCTCTCATACTCTCCTCTCTTCCCTGTTTCTGTCACTCATCTCTTCTATCCTTGTTCTGTTTTATATTTGCCCCTCTAACTCTCTCACTCTCTCTCTCTCTCTCTCTTTTCGTGATCCTCTCTCTTTCTCTGTTTTTTTCCCTCCTTCTCGCCCCTCCTCATTTTTTTAATGAACTTTACCTGTGTACCCCCCGCCCCCTCTCTCTCCCCTCTCTCTCCTGCTTGGTGCTGTTTGCTGCTCCTCGGTTTCTGTCTGTATGGCTGTGCTGTGATTGCTCAGTGTCTGTAGGGCAGGACTTGTTGTAGCTGCAGTTTCTTCTCCTGCTGTTCTCTCTGCCCCTCTCGCAGAGGGTCGCTCCCCTCCCGAGTCGGCCGTGTTTGAAATGCCCTTTGTTCTCAGTGTGGAGAGAGAATCTGTATCCAGGAGAGGAAACCCAGCTCTCCTGAGGCGGCTCAGCTGTTTGGGCAGACGAGACGCAGGACTTTAGAGATGCTGCGTTTTGTCTGGCGGCGTGGAGAGAGCCTTCGGAGAAACGGAGAGCTGTTTATCCAGCTCTAGTTAAAGCGATATCGTAAAATAGAGCGGTGTTTAAAATATTAAGATAATTAACATAATTCTGAATAAATTAAATTGATCTTTAATGACAGCAAATCAAATACATTTTACACTTTGCATTTAATTTATAATTACTGCTCTTGCTGAAGGTGTAAAGTGCTTTCCACTCATCTAAGACTAACAGTTAAAACATCTAAAATGTAGGCAGTTATTATTATTTGTATTATTATTATTTTAAACAATTAATTAAATAATTGATAAAATTACAGACTACTGAATTCATCTAAAAGGGTTTTAGGGAAGCATGCGGCTTTTAAACAAACTCCTTAAAGAACTATCTACACAATATATCCAAATGTTTGTGGACACCCCTGCTAAAGAATGCATTCAATACTTTAACTTGCACCCATTTCTTCAGCGTTGAGGATCACACAGATGCTTAGAACCTTTTGACTATGCACTGCGGCCTTTCGTCCATGTTGGAGAGACTTCCAGACATGTTCACTGTCCTTCTGTTGGCCCAGTGAAGTTTTCTGTGGGAGAATAAGAACCGGTGAGGGCTCTGTTAAACGGTGCAGGCAGAAGTTTAATAACGGTCTGTGTCTCTGTTTTGCCCTAGCCCCGCCTTGTCATTAGTGTTTCCATCTGTGCTTCCTTTGTAGCCCCTCCCTGTAGTTCATCTTCATCTACAGCCCTGCCTCCTCCTTCTTCAGAGAATACACTGCTACAGCTAATGGTCTGGAGGAGGCAGAGCTGTCACTTTCCCACAGAAACTCCACAAAAGCCTCGACGCAGTCATGCCTTTCAACAACACCAATGAGATAAAGATGATGAACTACATGGCGGGGAAACAAAGGAGACACAGGTGGAAAGACTAATGACAAGGCGTGGCTAGGGGCAAAGACATGAAACAAAAATAAACAGAGCCATGTGCTAAAGTGTTGAAGTGCACATGACAGGGCAAATCAGAAACACAGACCAGGAAGGGGAAACACAAGGGCAAGACAAAGACACAATTTACAGCTGATATACACTGAACCTTAAAAGAATGAAAACGCAAAACGAAATATTTACTATAGTTAAAACAATTAGGAAAAATGTATGTGAAATAAATGTCTCCATTTTCAAAATAAATAAATAAAGGTGTGATGTGGAGCATTTTAAACTTGTTTAATTTGGTTAATTATTATATTCTTTTAATTGTTAATTAATAACTGATTAATTGTTTGGTTTTTAAAACTCTGGAAATAGAAAGTAAGAAATTTGTGGGATTCTCTGTTTGGTTGCAGTTTTTGTAACATGGTATACCTAAAAGCAGTATACTGTACACTATTTTAATATGTGTGGTATCCTCGTTTTTAAACATGATCCATGTCTGATCCTTTGTTTTTACCGCTGTGTTCTAGATAGCGCTGATGTCCTCTGAGCGAAGACTAATCCTTCATTTTCTCACTTCTTCGCAGAGTGATGAAGATTTTGGGTCTCAAGCTGGTGGGCAGGAATCATTACGATCCAAACATTGCCATCATTCTCAGCCAGCACAGGTATTTATCCTCTACTTTAGATTAAGCTGGGATGCAGGTAAAGCTGGAAATTCAAAATTAGGCACCTCTAGAGCGTCCAGCATATTGGATTATTGGATCCAAATAAATGTAAGAAAAGGCTCTATATTAAACCATTGACAAAATAACTGTTGGTGTGGTATGCATTGTGTCACGTGTGTTTGTGTGTCGGGGGTTGTATACATCAGGCTGCAGGTATGGCCAGGTTACTCCACCTGTATAAAGGAAACTGACGGTGGGCTGTACCTGGGAGTGGATGTGTCGCACAAGGTGCTCCGGAACGACTCAGTTCTAGACGTCATGTAAGTGTCCCGTGTCTCTATTGGTTTTAACTGTTTGGACCGGTTTTAGAAACACATATCACTGTCTGATCACTGTCTGGAACAGAGCTAGTCTAAATCCAGAGACTGCCATCGTTGTTGTGCAGCAGTAAAGAATCCTTCCAATTTGAGGATGATCTTAACTATCATATTCTATTATATTTGAATAAATGCAGTCTCAAATATCACACAATCAATAGTGTTGTGACGATATTTAATCGTATCTTCACAAAATTTGTTATCGTGATGTACAGTATGCTTCTCTAAGCATATCAAGGATGTCGTTAATGCTTAATAAACACTGATCAGCTGCAGGTTTCTTTACAAACAGTGTAATTAGACTGGGTTAATTGGATGAAGTGCAGCAGATGTTAAATAAAAAGCACTGTATTTAGTATTGAAGGGTATCTGAAGAGTGTTTAAGAATCTGTTGCTAATGATGTATTTAGTCTATAATTAAATGTATCGTAATAAATATCATGTATAATGAAAAATGTGTCTAAATATTGTGAATATCGTGTTTACTGTATCACTCAGCCCTACCCTACTGATGCCCTACTTTTTTTGTTGTTTTTTATTTTTTAGTTTGTTCTGAAACTAAACGTTTAAACAGTTATTACCATTAAACAGACATTAAATGGAACTTAAAGTGTGTGTGTGTGTGTGTGTGTGTGTAGGAATGTGATCTACCAGCAGAGTCGGGAGAGCTTTCAGGATGAATGCACCAAGGAGTTTATCGGAGCGATTGTCATCACTCGTTACAACAACCGCACCTACCGCATCGACGACATTGAGTGGTCCAAATCCCCCAAAGACTCTTTCACTATGGCAGACGGCTCAGAGACGACCTTCATCGATTACTACAGGTTCATTGACTGCACTAAGACTCTCAGACTCTTTCTGTGTCACTGTGCAGATTGCTACCTTTCACTAATAGTGGGCAGAATACGGGTTCAATATTTTTTTATATTTTGCCGTAACCATAGACCTCTAAAGATGTGTATATTTCTGTAGTCGTCTCCATGCCCATTTTACATTTACATTTACGGCATTTAGCTGACGCTCTTATCCAGAGAGACTTACAAGGTTACTCGTATTACAGAGGTGGGCCGATGTAGGGTTAGGAGTCTTGCCCTCATACTCGTGCCACATGGTGTGGCAGCTTAGTGGTGTCATCTGTTGCGCCACACCATCATTTTAGAAACTTCTTTAAAAAATCACTGCTGTCGCGCCCTGTGGTAAAGCACAATTTGTCCTTTGATACATAATAGTTAAACTAGTCTAAATATGAATATGGCTACATTCATGCTACAAGCAGGCTGACATGCCCGGACATAGAACTTGACTGCTGAGAACTTAAACTTAAACACTGCACTATATAGTAAAAAGTATTTGGACACCTGCTCATTCATAGTTTCTTCTGAAATCAAGGCTATTAAAAAGAGTTGATCCTGCTTCTGTTGGAGTAACTGTCTCTACTGACCAGAGAAGAAGACTTACTATTAGATTTTAAAGGAGCACCTCTGTGAGGATTTGATTGCATTCAAAAACAAGAGCGTTAGTGAGGTCAGGATGTTATCAGGATGATCACCACCCCACCTGATCATCCCCAACTCATCTCAAAAGTACTGGATGGAGCTCCACCACCATCCTTCCAGAGAACACAGTTCTCACAGTTCTTCCACTGCTCCACAGCTCAATGCTGGGGGTCTTTATACCCCTCTAGCCCACTAATGCATTAGGACTGGTGTCATTAGGTCCATGCAGTTAATCAAGTCCTATGCTATTGGCAGTACTTCTCTACAGGCACTAGACAAGCTGTGTGTCAGCAATGGGTGCAGCTTAAAGTAGCTTAATGCATTCATTAGAATGAGTGTCCACAAACATTTGGACACATAGTGTGTGTAGTAGTAACATTCCTATTTTTCCTCGTTAAAGACCTCAGAGAAACATTTTTTACAGTGGGATGAGATAGCAGGCGCTTTTTAAAATCCCGTTATTTCTTGGAGAAAATTCCTAATATGGGCACAACACTGACTATGGAATGATGAACTTTAGTGGTCTATTAAACTGGTGAGCTGCTAATAAATGCAGATAATTCAGTCATGTTTCAATGAAAATGTAAACACCCCCTCTGCTCTCGCTGTGTGGTCAGATTCAGTCTGAAGAGGTCCCGCTTTTAGAAAACCCAGCTCTGATTGAGTGTCTTACTCCTTTGTTTACACTGGTTACAGGAAGAACTACGGCATCACAATAAAAGAAATGGACCAGCCCATGCTGGTGCATCGTCCAAAGGAAAGGTCCAGACCTGGAGGAAAGGTGAGATGCTTCTTCACACCGTTCTCTTTTCTACTGCAGGGCCGAAAGGTTCTGAAGCCGGAGGGTAACTGTTGTCGTGGCTTTTCCACAGGGACACGGCTCGGTGCAGAATGCCAAGCCCGGTTTTCACAGCTCACTCAACTTCTGTGGGAGGGCTTAATGGTGTAGGGATCCACTTATTGGCTCCATATTTTCTTTTTCCAGCACGGGAAATGGTGAAGACCTGCTCTGATCATTAGCATGGCAACAAGTACGCTTTAGTGCACTGTAGCATAATATAGCTTAGCATGCTTGCATCAGCTACGGGCCTCGTCCGCCATTAGCATGCCAGCTACAGGCCTCGTCCAGCGTCGCTATAGCTGTCTGTTAGCATAGTGCTAAATACATGCTATAGGCTTAGTTTCAAACTACAGCCAGAACAAAAGTTGGTGGTTTGTATAGCACAACAGGTAACACCACTACCAGCCAGTGAGCTGCCACACAATGTGGGAGACTGGGGTTCGATTCCCAGTCTGGGTGACTAGGCTGCGCTACACCAATAGGAGTCCTTGGACAAGACTTCTAACACTACGTTGGCCCAACACTGTAATACGAGTCACCTTGCAGATTACACCATGCTGACAGATGAGTTACAGCTTTAGTGAGTTAGCTAGTGTTAGCTAGCTACATTGGCCTTGTAGCTGAAGTGCAGCACAGCAAATGGAAAAGACGGGTCAGCATCGGCGCGGCCTTAGGATCCGTCCGGCCCTGCAGGGGGATAGAGGCCTGTGGGTCAGAATTACTGTCCTTGCTAATAATCGCTGACCTTCAGGATTGAATTTACATTCAGACTCTGTTACTTCCTCTTAAATTTGCTGGGTTCACATACACTGTCCAAATGTTAGTGGACACTCTTTTTAATAAAGTTGCACCCATTGCTGATACGGATACGCACACACGCACACACACAGCTTGTCTAGTCCCGTTAGAGACGTACTGCCTAAAAGAGGACTCTCTGGAGCAGATCCACATCATGACCCTATTGGCTCCATGCTGCCTAATAATGCCAGGTGTGGGCTAGAGGGGTATAAAGCCCCCCAGCATTGAGGAGCTGTGGAGCAGTGGAAGAGCTGTGTTCTCTGGAATGATGGAGGTGGAGCTCCATCCAGTACTCCTCCAACATCCGAACCTCACTAATGCTCTTTCTCCTAGGAGAAATCTAGTAAAAAGCCTTATTTCCTGGACAGTAGAGACAGTTACTCCTACAAAAGCAGGATAAGATGTATATTAAAATAGATATATTGTGAAAAAGGATGTTCCAGTGGATTCAGACACAAGCTTTTCAGTGATTGTATACCAGATCAAATCTAAGTACAGCAGTTTGGAACAGGCTAAAATGCTATTTTTCCATTTATATGAAACAAAATGCCCAGAGGTTGTTACGAAGGACAGTTTACCAATGGTTAAAGTGCCTTAGCTTCACAGACATACTTGACTTGATTACATGACTAAATGTAATCAATGGGACACAAGTGACACTGCAATGAGTGACTCATAAAGCGAGAGTTCTTTCTCTAAAGATAAGCATTGTCCAAATCCAGCAAGATGTTTATCTAGTCTTATAAAACATAACAACAACATAGTCAGACAGTGTTCCATCTCGTGACCTTTATGTATAGTCGTCCAAGGCCTGTTAGCTGGAGCAGAAAGGAAATACACAGTCCTGGTGTTTTATCATTTTAAATTCTTACCTTATATCTCCCCCTGCTGGACATGTTTAGAGATGCAAGTAAGTAAGTACTGTGTTCACCCCTTATAGTTAAAGCTTATCATAGACATACACTATATGTTTGTGAACACCTCTTCTAATGAATGCATTCAGATACTTTTGTAAGTTTCACCCATTGCTGACACATGTGCAAATGCTCACACACAGCACAGAGAAGCCTTCTTCTCTGGACAGTAGAAACTCTTTTAAAACCTTTGATTTCACAAGAAACAATGAATAAGCAGGTGTCCCAATACTTTTGTCCATATAGTTTAGAATAAATTTGTTGGTAAATATATAGGTTCAATATATGTTTGAACCATTTGAACCTACTGGTGTATAATAGTAAATATGCTTAGTTGTATTGTTACCATTAATAATTCACACTTTTGACACTTTTGGTTAAGTTATTAATATCTTATGTTTTTCAGGGTAACTAAGTGTAGCTTGGTTGTATATCAGCAAAACTCAAAGTTTAAATATAAAAAGTAATCATTTGTTGTTTTCCACAGCAGATAATAACAGGCGAGATTCTGCTGCTGCCTGAGCTTTCCTTCATGACCGGCATCCCTGAGAAAATGAGAAAGGACTTCAGAGCTATGAAGGTAGAAAACCTTTCCCATATGATCTGCTTAAAGGTTCTCTGTATTTTCTTATGTTACATAAATGTGATGGTGCAGAATATTAGGTAATATTAAATATTGTTGAAGTTTCAAAATGTACCATTCACTCATACAGTGACAAAAACAACCCCAGATGCAGTCATGGTAGTAAGGACCATGCATTGGAGCTGGTAAGTGGGGGCGACCTCAGAAGTGTGTTGGGCAGGAGTTCAGGGTGGCTTCGAGGTGGCACATGAAGCTTTAACATTTGGTCCATAGGAATCAGAGGAACTATGGAACAGTAGCATCACTTTAAGTAGCACTTCCAAACTGGATGTGCTGGAGTTCTGAAGATTGTCGCATACAGATGATATTTGAGATTCTTTAACTTGCTCTACAGGGGAAATTAATTTTTTTTTTTATTGGTTAATGTGATTGTGTGTTCTCTCTCAGGAGCTGACGAAACACATTAATGTGAGTGCAGAGCAGCACACACACTCTATAAAGCAGCTCCTGCAGAACATCAACACCAGTTCAGAGGCTCTCAATGAGCTTTCACGCTGGGGACTCGAAATCAGCCTGGAGATACTCGTGGTAAGGGGGCGCACACGTGCTGATACAAGGTTGATGCATGAACTGATAACAAGTAATGAATGAAATGCACCAAAAATATAAAATAAACTCTTTAATTAAAAAAAAACAGGCAGTAAAATGGACGGAAACATGGCTCTGATGCGCAGCACTAAAAGTGCTGTACTCCGTACATAGTTTGTGAAATATTGTGTATCATGAAAAATGTTTTAAAATATCATGATGTAGTATTTTTACCATATCGCCCAGACCTAATGTACACCTTTTTTAAGTTCAGCTTTAATTTTCAGTGCAGCTTCTCAATAAATCAGGCATGTCTTGAAGTAGGGAAGAAGTTGAAATATGGCAAAAATAATTACAGTGACACAAAAGGACACCGCTTTAAATGTAGACTGTAGAGTGTTAAAGAATACGTGTTTTACATGCATTTGCTTATGTTCAGTATGACTATATATATGTATGTATGTGTGTGTGTGTGGTTGCAGACCCAGGGGAGAACCCTGCCCATGGAGACTATTTGCCTGCAGTCTGCTTCCTTCGTCTCGTCCTCGTCTGTTGACTGGTCCAGAGAGGTGGTCAGAGACCCGCCTATAAGCACTGTAAGTATTGGTGGAACAGGCTGTGTTTATTACGAGAGTAGAACAGTTATAGACTCAACCCCCTTTGCCCCTTTTTGAAGTATGAATTGTGACGATTTGTCAAGTTTTTAATCTTGGGGAGTGCCAGCAAAAAATAATTCTGAAGGAAAGCTCTGTTCATTCCAGCAGATTCACTGAGCATATGGGAGCATTGTGTAGTTCTGTAATTCCAGACTGTAGCCCATCCTTTCCCCCTGCTCTTCAGTGCTCAGGACCCCACAGGACTGACCACCACAGAGCAGGTCGAATTTTGATGTATTGGTGTAGAACAGGTTGTTTTCTGTGGACTGTCATAATCACTAAGAGCTGAGTCTTCAAGTAGTAATCATTGGGGTCAAGCACAGTGTTTATAGACTGGCCTAATTTATAATAGCTGTCGGGTCTCAAAAGGAGTCCTGGACGTGACCTGAATTTGCATAGTAGTTGAAAAACCACACATTTGTGCACCACAATTTTCATGTTAAAATCACCAGTTTTCTCCCAGGAAAGCCGTTATGAGGGTTTGGTTTCTGAACTCGTCTCCTTTTTCCATTTCTAGAGGTTTTTCATGTCTGCAGTAGTGCTGGACGAGATCATCTACTACATGCTACTTGTGCTAAATGTCCAAATGTTTGTGGACACCCCTTCTAATGAATGCATTCAGCTACTTTACGTTGCACCTATTTGCTGACACTGCTTGTTTAGTCCATGTAGAGTGAAGTACTGCCAATAGAATAGGACTCTCTGGAGCAGATCAACATCATGACCCTATTGGCATCGTGCTGCCTAATGCCAGGTGTGGGCTAGAGGGGTATAAAGCCCCCCAGCGTTGAGCTGTGGAGCAATGCAAGAACTGTGCGCTCTGCACTGTATGGGATGGATGGTGCTCCATCCAATACCTTTGGGATAAGTTTGGTATGAGATTGGGTGGTGATCATCACCATCAACACCCTGACCTCACTAACGCTCTTGGGCTGAGTGCAATCAAATTCTCACAGCAGTGCTTTTCCATAATCTAGTATAAAGTCTTCTTCTGTGGACAGTAGAGACAGTTACTCCACTAAAAGCAGGATCGACTCTGTTTCTTCTGAAATCAAGGTTAATGAAAAGTGAATAAGAAGGTGTCCCAATACTTTTGTCTAGATCTCGCAATTTGAGCCACAACGAAATTGTATTGTAACAGCAAACCTGTGCACCTCCATATTTATGTTTGACGGAATATGAGTGTGTTTTGGATTCAGCATCAATATTTCTGCCATTCCTTAATCTTTCTCTGGTGCTTCATCAGTTTCATGCAGAGAGACAGAACACACAAAGAGACTGCAAATCAACCAGGACTGGCTCTATTTACATAAAACAGTCATGCTGAAGGTCTTGAAGCTGAGCTCATGCATTAAATAGTAAATAAAAAAATGGAATTGGACAGTTTTAAGATAACTGCTGGACTGACCCTGCATACATGAGTCAGCTACCGGCCTCGTCCAACATCGCTACTGTTGCGTTAGCATGGCCCAGCTGCTGATCTCATCCAACAACGCTAACGCAGCGTTTGCTGCAAACATGTCCAAGAGAATTACGTGGGCCTCGGGTGGTCCAGCGGGCTAAGGCACTGTCACTATGTTGAGATGAGGCTATCAGCAGTCAAGGTCACGAGAGAGCACAATTGGCCTTTCTCTCTCCGGGGTGGGTAGATGGCGCTCTCTCCCCACATCGCTTGAGAGGCTTGTCTGCATACAGGGGGCGTGTGTTGGTCCGCCCTCACTAGTGCTGGAGGCGTACGTATGGTTTGAGTATTTGATTGTCCAAAATGGGTGAAAATGTAATAAAATGTATTTTAAAAAAGGAGAATTACAGGGTTTCTGTATTAAAAGCAGCCGAGGAACAGCTGGACTATGTGATTTTGTGGCTGTGTATCTTGTATGACTTGTTTAAGTGCACTACAGCTGTATGACCTCTCAACACGTGGTTTGCGAAGAGCTAACAGTTAGCTTGCTGCATTAGCCTTTTAGGCATAACTATTAGTTGTATATTGTAATAATTATTATGCTGGTTCTGATTTACCTTTTGGTCCTGCCGTGGCATAGTGGTCTATGACTTGCAGTACTCTGACTGGTTGGTAGTCATTTACGGTGGTTTGTTTGTATGTGTAGTACAGTTCACTCAGTCCAGGCCAAGCAGGAACATGGTACACTGTTAGATTTTAGTCCTGGATTGATTCATGTCCATATTGACAAATTTCCAGTCAAACCGTGTTAGGGGGAAATAATGCTCAAATGATCGTGGCTGCAAGTGGAAGTCTTCACAAGGTGGGTCCTGCTTGATCCACATCCAGCAGGTTGTGGGTTAAAGCTGGCACGTTAATATCTATCTCTCACTGGGAGAAGCAGAGCTCAGTGGGATAGATCCCCAGCTGGAAACTTGAGGAAGCAGACATGAACAAATATACTGCAGGTGAACTTAAAATCTGTCCGCCGGACCCTTATTGAACCTGGCTTATTGAATCATGTTGGCTTAATATCAGTATTAAAACACATTTTTATTTTTAATTTGATTGTTAATGTAAAATTTGACATTACTGTGGGTGCCTCCCAACTCTCTCACATCTTTACAGAGGAAACTACAGCCACTAGAGGTGACTAGTTGTGAAACACTGTGTAGTGTGGCAGTGTGTGGTTTGGGACACAGCCCACTAAACTAAAATATCATAAGAAGTTAAAGCACAAGAAACGTGGGCAGGTCTGCATGGATACTCACCCGTGCTCAAGTCTAGCTGCGAGGACGCCAGGATTTCGCCAGGGTTCGTTTCAATGAAACCAAAGCTAACACACATAAACACACCCTGAAATGTACATTACATTTACATTTAAGGCATTTAGCAGAGCTCTTTGCTGTTTACCCAAGAAGAACATCAGCTAGGTTAAATAGACTAATAATTCAAAGATCCTCTAAGTTTAGACTCTACTAAACACAAGTCAGTAAGGAGACCATAGTACTCTCCTATTCGCCCAAGTCCTCTCAGAAGAGGAGGGTCTTCAGTCTGGGTTTGAGGACAGCGAGCGTTGGACTCTGCTGTTCGGACATCCAGGAGAAGTTCGTTCCACCACTTCGGTGCAGGACAGTAAAAAGTCTGGACGCTCGTCTTCCGTGGATCTTAAAGGATGGCGGGTCGAGCTGAGCCGTACTTGAAGCTGGAAGGGCTCTTGGTGCAGATCGGCTTTTGACCATCACCATCAAGTACGGAGGGGCTGGCTGGTCTAGTTTCGGCTTTGTAGACCAGAGTCAGGGGTCTGAATCGGATGAGGGCAGCAGCTACGGGAAGCCAGTGAAGAGAGAACGCAGCAGTGGAGAGACGTGGCTGAATTTAGGAACGTTGAAGACGACCCGTGACGCTGCGTTCTGGATCAGTTGCAGGGGCCTGATGGTGCACAGAAAAAGAAGAGCAGCCAGAAGAGAGCTGCAGTAGTCAAGTCTCGAAGTAACGAAAACTGAACGAGCACCTGGGCGACTCTCTAGAGAAGAAGGGTCGAATTCTCTGAAATGACATGAATATGAAAAACAGGCGAAGCTCAATCTCTAGTGCACAGCCACACTGCGCCCAAGCATGCCCACACCGTAGCACCACCGCCATCATGGCTTGGGGAGAGATGATCCTTTATGTTCTTCTTGGTTAAAGATTCTTTTCGGATGGTGGAATCATGAGCAATGACCATATCTGAGACGAGGGAGGCTAGATTCTGACGTAATCGAGCTTTCTTTGTCCTCTCTGTTTACCCACTCAGATCCCTCTTTACTGCTGGGCTGTTTTCTACCCACGCAGGGCTGCGGATCATGCAGAGGAACTCGTGACCACATTCAGGAAGGTGGCCGGACCTATGGGAATCAAACTGGACCGTCCAATCCACGTGGAGCTTCGGGACGACCGGACAGAGACTTACGTCAAGAGCATCCACTCCCAGCTCACCAGCGAGGTGCGACAACTGTGCTTAAAGTGTTAGGTGATCTCAAATAGACTTGGCCAATGTGTTTTCTAGATTTAGGACTAACTGGTGGAGTATAAGTGTTTAGAACTTGAAATATAACTTAACTATAAATTTATTTCTAAAAATTAAAAGTGAACTTTAGACACCAAACATGTCTTGGCTCGACTACGTTTGGTGGTTGTGGTGTAGAGTAGTGGGCAACACAGGCTTCTCCTGGCCTGGCAAGAACGTCACGCTATACCTGTAAAAGACCTTGAGCAAAACTCATACCTCATATCTCCAAAACGGCAACTTTACAGGAGAAAGAAAAAGCCATCTTAACTTTCAGTGGACCTCAATGTTAGTGCAAGTCCTTTAAAAGCATTTCTGTTGGTCCATTCATTGTGAATTAGAGGCTATTATGACCGCACAGGTGGACAAACTCTTGGGTAATGCCCTTGATTTCAGTATAAATGCTGGAGGAGCCTCCAGTGCACTCCTGACAACTTCAGGAAAAAAATCTAAGAAATGTAATAAAATGAACTAGTTGTATTATAAAATGTAGTCAGTCAAATATCCTCTCTGTTCTGTTCTCAGCCCAATGTGCAGCTGGTGGTGTGCATCATAACGGGAAACAGGGACGACCTTTACAGCGCCATTAAGAAGCTCTGCTGTGTCCAGAGTCCATGTCCCTCACAGGTCTCTTAACATTCCACATTACTGATTCAAAGCCTTTTAAAATGAGCCTTTTAGATTTTGACATTTTCCAGTATTTGATCATCCTGCACATGTTTGCCATGTTTACATCCCTGCTCCTACATTTATGCAACAGGTAAACAGGTAAGGTGCCCCAAATCTGATTTTATTGGTCATACGTGACACAGATGTGTCATCTGTATGGCAGTGTGAACAGCAAAAGCACGCTGAATCAGACATTTTCAGTTCAGATTAGGACCACTTATAAGTGTGGTATTGAAATCTGATACATATCTGATACCAAGAAATGCAATGCCCCCACAGATGGATCGAAATTCTTGCAGCTTTTATGTCAGTCCAACTCAGCCGTACTCATAAATGCACTGAGGAGAAGGGAAAATGGACGTCAGCAGTGAAAGAGGATGTAAAAGTCACTAATGCAAACACAGCAGTAACCCCAGATTAAGGCTGGGCCGGGATCAGTAGCAGCTTAAATTCTAATTAACCCAGTCCAATTAATGAAATGAAACATGCAATTGATCAGTACTTCCTTGAGTACTAACAATAAATATTCAATATGCTTAGAAAAGCATATTGTGTGCCACAATAAAATTAATCACACAACAATAAAATATCATTATATTACCCGGCCCTATGCCAGGTACTGTCAAACCGAAAGCTAAAATTACTATCCCCTATTTCTTTCTTTATTTTTGCTGAGTTAAAAAAACGGGATTCAAAGCATGAGGTTTGTGATTCGTTACAAAACTAGTATTAACATTTATTTGCATTAATTGCTGGGCCGTCTAGACTGTACTCCTGTAGAGCTGCAGTTTTCATTGGTTTCTGAAAGCAGGGAAATTAAAGCTCTTGCAAAAGTTCTACCAGAAGACTCTTAATGCAGCGCCACCTTTCTTCAGCCACCAGTTTGGTCCTGCCGGCTGCCCAGGGGCTCAGCTCCAAATGTTGCAAGACCTCTGCCGAGAACTTTCTATCCCGTTGTTGGTCAAGATTACGCTTATGCTCTATTCTGCTCATGTCTCCAGAGTTTTCTGGTAGAGCTTGGGCTGGACAGTTGATTCAAAGCGAGGGAGGTTTTCAGTGGCGGGATAGCGAGGTAACAGACCTCATGAATATCGAAGAAAATTGGAAGGCACATATCGCAACTGCTCCGTGTTTGAAGAAATTTAAAAACAAATAGCCAAACTCGGCCACAGGAGGGAGCTGCTACAGCGTCAATACTGACGCAAACCGAAGAATAAGAGGGCAAAAAAAAAATGTGGATTTGGTGAGAAAATCGGATTTGGGGCTGCTTTACCCGCTGTGTGAACGTAGCCTTAGAGACATACTTGTGTTTTGTTTTCCTCTTCTGTCTTTATGGTTATAGGCCATCAACATACGGACCATCTCCCATCCACAGAAGCTTCGCAGCATTGCTCAGAAAATCCTTCTGCAGATCAACTGCAAGCTGGGAGGAGAACTGTGGACTGTCAACGTTCCTCTAGTGAGAGTCTGAGGGAATAATCTTATGTTTTATTGTAGCTCAGCTCATCTGTGTCTGATGTAGAGTGTGCTTACCCTAAGCTGAGAGCAGTTTACACTGATCCATCGCATCCATCAAATCAGTGTTGTTATTTCATTTAAACAGAAACACCTCATGGTGATTGGTGTGGACGTCCATCACGACACCAGCAAGAAGAACAGATCAGTGATGGGGTTTGTGGCCAGTTTGAACAGGTGATGTTCTCTGTGTGCACTGATTCAGTCTGTTGATACTGACAAATGAGCGGCATCTGGCTAAATGGTAATGTCTCTTTAAACTAGGACCAGACATATGAAAGTTAGTCATCTTGCAAATATCATTACTGTTGGAACCAAGGATTTGTCTTTTTCTTTGGCATCACCATGATTTGGCATCATCATCTGTCCTTTACATCCTGTCCACGTTTAGGCAGATATAATTAGGGATGCACTGTTGTATATGCAGAGAAGAAGACCTGCTGGAACTGGACACTCAAAACTCCCCCAAGCTCCTCCCCCAAGCTCCTCCCCCAAGCTCCTCCCCCAAGTTCAATAAAACCAATAAAATATCATCATATTTCTTCCCCAAGTCCCTTCCCCAAGTCCCTTCCCCAAGTCCCTTCCCCAAGTCCCTTCCCCAAGTCCCTTCCCCAAGTCCCTTCCCCAAGTCCCTTCCCCACACAGCTTTTTTAGTTGGTTTACAGCTTTAGAGAGGGCCAACACTGTGTGTTCTTAAATAGATGGTCAATCTTTAGGACTTTTACGATCTAGGCAGTCACAACAGGCTATATCTGACTGACCCTGAAGCTTCTGACCATTAAACCTCTGGGCTATTAGTATGTCCAAAAGTCTGCATTTCTGGTAAACCTAGTCACCTTCAGATCATATATCACCGATCTAACTTTTTCATTTCTGATACTGATGCATAAACTTTGCGTATGGACTGATTACAAATCCAATACCATTGTTGAATTAATTAATTAAATTAATAATGGTCCTCGCATATCATCACTAAAGTATCAAATGATTGTTTTGGTTTTGTCTGAGCTGTCTGTGAGACTAAAGAGGAGCAAGCATCTCCTCCCTTATGGGTTCTCCTTATGTGGAAGACCAGCTGTGGCAGTTACGTCATTCCCCCACCTGCTCTCGGCTGTCCTCCAAGTACAGGCGCAAGCCTCCAGCCGAATAGTTCCGAATAGTAACGTGTCGTGCTACTCGCCACCTCTGACTATGCTGACTCCGCCTTCCCACCCTTGCCGTCACCCAAAGACGCTTTTACATCTTTTTCCATTGTGGGTCAGCTGCGCGTCTTCTAGGTAACACGGGGCATTGAGGCGTGTTGGATTCGGTTCAGCAGCAGGTTGGAGTCGTGTAGTGTATGATCATTAGTAGGGCGGGGCGATATGGTAAAAAATATTGTATCACGATATTTAAATTAGGAATCAGATATCGGTCCGGATATTAACAAAATTAGCTGGATCGGGTATCTGATAATTAGGCCGATCCATGGAACCGATCCTTTCACTTTAATTTGTTGGTGTGAGACTGCACTAAATGTTAGTACTGTGCAAATAAATAAATGAGAAATGGCAGTTGAGTACATTTATATCTGTGTTCATTTGTTATGTAAAGTAATGTTTAAGTCAATCCTGATGCCTTAAGTCTCTCCCACGTGGTGAGGTGTATGGTTTATTAATTTAGCAGTGGTATCGGACTGGTATCGGGTATCGACCGATATGCAAAGTTTATGTATCAGAATCAGAACTGGGAAAGGCGGATCAGTGCATCCCTAATTTAAATATATTTTCATGATATGCAATACTCATCAGGACAAATGTGATCGCAGACAAAATGCCTCAGTAGTGATGGATTTCTTTTTTTAAACTATCATCCAAACACTCCCATATTTAGTACAGTTATTTGTATTGAAATGTGCTGCACTTTATCCAGTTAAACCAGACTAATCATGCAGCTGATCAGCGTTATTTACGCACTGATCATCCATCCATATGCTTAAAAAGCATATTGTGTATCACAATAAGAACATTTATCACCATACGATTGAATATTGTCCTATTGCCCAGCTCTAATCTAATCTCTAGTTGTTTAGCGGCGATAGACTTTTTTTATCTTTATAACCGCAGAGGGGACGCGTGAGTCCCAGTCCTTTATAGTCTGCTACCACTTAAAAAGTCCTGTAGCTTCAGGAGGACGCATTATCCTCTCCAGATCTTCTCTGTTAAGTGTTGAGTCTTTTGAAAGCTTTACATTTTTATCTGTGCGAATGGCATTTAAACACAAATGCATGCAAATCAGACGCACTCTAGAGCCTCTCGACTGTGCTGTTTGTTATGCCTATACCCGAAACATAGACCTACTTCTCAGACCAACCGAAGAGGCCGGCATTACCATTTTATTCAGACCCTCAATTGACATTCATTTGCCTGCATTCTGATCTGTCTAATGAGCTACGAGTCAGAAATAATTCAATAGAATATATAATATAAGAAGGGGAGGGTTCACACGAGGGCACTGTAGAGGAAATTTAGAAAATGTCAATCATTACATGTTCCTGAAAGTGAATTTTCCATCACACTTCATTTTGTGCATTCATGGCTGTTCAGTCTGCTGACAAGGTGGTACTCCAGAGTCACGTTCCAGATGCCCAATGAGGAGATCATTAACGGCTTCAGAGTGTGTCTCCTGGCCGCTCTGCAGAAGTATTACGAGGTAAAAGATTCACACGCTGCAGGGAACGTGCGTTCCACCATGTGTCTAACTTCTACAAAGTGTTTTTGTTTTTTTGAGATGATGAATGAATTGCTGTTGTGTGGCTCGGGTAAAACGTCTTACCTGCACAAGGGTTTGTTGTTGAGCGTTATTTTGTGTCCGTTTTTTTATGTCCAGCTATTTTGTAGCTTCATTTATTGCCTATTTTATCAGAGTCGGCTGCTACAGAAGTGTAAATTCAATGAAATTCAAATGTATTTATAAAGCCCTTTTCACAACGACTGTGGTCACAAAGCAGCTTCACAGAGATGCGGGTCCGAGCCTCTTTTCAGCAAAGAAAAACTCTTTCTGGTCGAGAGGAACCAAGACTCAAAAGGAAAAGCCGTCCCCCTGTGGTCGACAGTGTACACTTAGACACTGTAGCACATCTCCGGACCACCGCTGATGTACAGTATGTCACTATGTCCAGAAGTTTGTGGACACCCCTTCTAATGAATGCATTCAGCTACTACGTGGCACCAATTGCTGACACAGATGTGCAAATGCACATACACAGCTTGTCTAGATCCTGTAGAGAAGAAGTACTGCCAATAGAATAGGACTCTCTGGAGCAGATCAACATTATGAACCTACTGGCTCCAGGCGTGGGCTAGAGGGTCCCAGCATTGAGCTGTGGAGCAGTGGAAGAACTGTGTTCTCTGAAATGATGGTGGTGGAGCTCCATCCAGTACTTTTGAATAGGATGAGGTGGGGTGGTGATCATCAATTAACATCCTGACCTCACTAACGCTCTTGTGGCTGATTACATTTTGTAATTATTTTGTGTGTCTTTTATTGACTTGAGATTTTGTGACTTGTGAATATATCTGATATAGATGGAGAAGTATGAAACTCAGTTATTTACAATGTATAATACAGAAAATATTTGCATAGTGTATTCAGTATGCATTGTAGAGTTTGTTCTGTATTATACATTATAATATATACTGCAATAATACAGCTAATACAACAGGGATTCTGATTTATAGGGTTTAATTATTATTTATTTTTATTTTATAATTTTTTTTACAGTTATAGCTCTGTGAAGTTGTTTACACTCTGACCAGCAGGGGGAGTTGCACACTCCCTGCTCTAGCCCAGATCATGCCTAGGAAGACAGCTGTTGTCTCATTGGCTCAGACACTTTCTTTGTTATTGTTTGTGTCTTTAAATAAACACACACCTCGAAAAGCTGGTAGGAAAGACTCTCTCTGACTCTCCACCAGGTGAACCACAGCTTCCCAGAGAAGATCGTAATCTACCGAGACGGAGTATCAGACGGGCAGTTGAAAACTGTGGAACATTACGAGATTCCTCAGATCCTTAAATGTTTTGAGACGTTTCCAAACTACGAGCCCAAACTGACCTTCATCGTGGTGCAGAAGAGAATCAGTACGACGCTGTACTCGTACGGAGGAGACCACTTTGGAACTCCTATACCGGGAACAGTGCTCGACCACACGATCACGAACAAAGACTGGTCAGTACTGAATAAGAGACGGGCAATTACCCAAGTCGAGAACTGTGGTCCAGAAATGTGACGTGACGTGCTAATACATAAACCTATTGTGTATATTTTATTTTTTATAAAAAAAAAATATATTTTACATTTTATTACAATTACTTTAGTAAATCTACACCATTTCAGTCCATATTTCAAATTAAAATAAAAAATTATAGAGCTTAAAAACCAGGAGAATCGTGTTTAATTTGACATTGGCAAAGCCATTGGCAGCCGAGGCCCCGAGAAAGCACACTTGGCCTTGCTCTCTTCAGGGTGAGTAGATGGCGCTCGCTCCCCAGTATTCTATAATCAGATCTGTTTAATTGAATTGAGAACTGTGGTCCAGAAATGTGTAAATACTGACTGACGTGCTAATACGCCGTATCATAACCCTATCAGTATCACCGCTTCACTGCGGTGCTGGTGGGTCGAAGCCGGGAATGTGGCGCGTTGGTTGCCTAGAGACTTGACAGTACACACGTCAGCTCACTAGTGTCGGGGGCATCGCGGGCGATTGGGGGGTGTACGTACGGGTTGGGTAATTGCCAGTCGAAATAAAAGAAATGAATAAAACTAATCTGAATCTAATAATCAGTATCTGCTGCTGATCCTCAGGGTGGATTTCTACCTCATGGCTCACACCATTCGACAAGGCTGCGGCTTCCCCACCCACTACATAGCCGTCTACAACACAGCCAACCTCACTCCAGACCACCTACAGAGGTACCGCTCACACACAGTCAACGATACAGACGTACATAGATGGTGATGCTGTAAATTCATCTGTTAGCATCGCGTAATCACGCCAGTGCATGTTTCCATTCATATCTTTGTGATAATACAGCATAGATATGCGGTCCATAGATCTGCAGAGCTCGTCTTTTCAATTGCGTCTTATTGTCAGATCACTCGTGACTCTCAAATTTGATGCACCGGCACATTTGTGGACTCCAGAGGGTTACACATCGTTGCAGCCCTTCATTGTGTGTGTATATTTACAAGACACAGGGCAGAATGAGTGTGTGTATGTATATATGTTTAATGTATTACATTTAAAGCCATAACCTATTTTATTTTATTTATTTTTTGGGACATTCAGGTTGACGTTCAAGATGTGCCACCTGTACTGGAACTGGCCCGGTACAATCCGTGTCCCAGCACCATGCAAATACGCCCACAAACTGGCCTTTCTCTCAGGCCAGTACCTCCACTCTGAACCAGCCATCCAGCTGTCCGACAAACTGTACTTCTTGTGAGAAATGCCAAGACGAGCCGTTACGCTCTTGTGTTCTATAAAGTTGCTACAAGCTTATTACGTATGACGCAGCTCCCGGCAGAGGAAGCGATCAGGCTTTTAAATGTTAGTTTAAGCCCTGAAGTTTGGAATTCAGGCATGGAAGGGGGCGCTGGAGGTTCCCCCCCCCCCCCCGTGTGTTTAGTTTTGTTTTCGTTTTACAGTGAAAGACGAATCCCACAGAGACTGAGATACAGGTTTTTGTGTATAAGAAAGAAAGAAAAGTATTTGTTTGCCTTTGTTGGCAGAATCCTTTAAAAATGACCTAGTTTGTTCTTGTTTTTCTAGCGTAGATGAAAATAGAGGAGTTGGTAAGCAGAACGTAAGCAGCTGTTCCTCTGCTGATTTGTTGTGCCAGTGTGTTTAACAGGTGTTTAATAAAGCCACACCGCTGCGGTTGTGGAAGTATCCTGTGCTGTAATGCTCTGCGTCTCACTTTAGCACACCTCGGTCGGCTCTCTGTGTAGCGTGGCCGAGCGTCAGGTGGAGGTCCTCATACGCACAGGACAGGTAAGCCATTACCTGCTAAATTTGATGCTGGTCAATGACAAACCCGCCCGTGTACTGCCCAAAGTGCTGACCTTGCTGGCATGGAAAATACATTTAGGAGGTCATCAACCATCGCTGTCAATCTTCACTAGAAGACGCTGTGGGAAAGAGAAGATCCAGTAAAGCACAGCTGGAGACCAGCAGTGATGATTATATACTCTGAATATAAACAAAGTTCTATAACAGGAATATAGAGCCTTCTCACACCATGTAGTGGACACTTACTGAGTGTTGTATTATTTAAACTTTCATAAACATCAAGTATGTGTGCATTTTATATCTTTAGTTTACATTTATATACAAGCCAAACATTATGGTCAATAATATTGGTTATCTGATATTAACCTTGTATTTAAAGGTCAGGGATATACCGCCCCCTTCTAAGGAATTTAACCCAAATAAACATGAAGGCAGTGGTCAGTGAGAGTGTCTACCTGTAATTAACTCTATATAACATTAGAATAAACCCAAATAAACATGAAGGCAGTGGTCAGTGAGAGTGTCTACCTGTAATTAACTCTATATAACATTAGAATAAGCCCAAATAAACATAAAGTCAGTGGTCAGTGAGAGTGTCTACCTGTAATTAACTCTATATAACATTAGAATAAACCCAAATAAACATAAAGTCAGTGGTCAGTGAGAGTGTCTACCTGTAATTAACTCTATATAACATTAGAATAAACCCAAATAAACATAGTCAGTGGTCAGTGAGTGTCTACCTGTAATTAACTCTATATAACATTAGAATAAACCCGAATAATCAAAGTCAGTGGTCAGTGAAAGTGTCTACCTGTAATTAACTCTATATAACATTAGAATAAACCCAAATAAACATAAAGTCAGTGGTCAGTGAGAGTGTCTACCTGTAATTAACTATATAAAACATTAGAATAAACCCACATAAACATAAAGTCAGTGGTCAGTGAGAGTGTCTACCTGTAATTAACTCTATATAACATTAGAATAAACCCAAATAAACATAAAGTCAGTGGTCAGTGAGAGTGTCTACCTGTAATTAACTCTATATAACATTAGAATAAACCCAAATAAACATAAAGTCAGTGGTCAGTGAGAGTGTCTACCTGTAATTAACTCTATATAACATTAGAATAAACCCAAATAAACATAGTCAGTGGTCAGTGAGAGTGTCTACCTGTAATTAACTCTATATAACATTAGAATAAACCCGAATAATCAAAGTCAGTGGTCAGTGAAAGTGTCTACCTGTAATTAACTCTATATAACATTAGAATAAACCCAAATAAACATAAAGTCAGTGGTCAGTGAGAGTGTCTACCTGTAATTAACTCTATATAACATTAGAATAAACCCAAATAAACAAAGTCAGCGGTCAGTGAGAGTGTCTACCTGTAATTAACTATATATAACATTAGAATAAACCCACATAAACATAAAGTCAGTGGTCAGTGAGAGTGTCTACCTGTAATTAACTCTATATAACATTAGAATAAACCCAAATAAACATAGTCAGTGGTCAGTGAGAGTGTCTACCTGTAATTAACTCTATATAACATTAGAATAAACCCTAATAAACATAAAGTCAGCGGTCAGTGAGAGTGTCTACCTGTAATTAACTCTATATAACATTAGAATAAACCCACATAAACATAGTCAGTGGTCAGTGAGTGTCTACCTGTAATTAACTATATTACATTAGAATAAACCCAAATAATCATAAAGTCAATGGTCAGTGAGAGTGTCTACCTGTAATTAACTCTATATAACATTAGAATACACCCCAATAAACATATAGTCAGTGGTCAGTGAGAGTGTCTACCTGTAATTAACACTATATAACATTAGAATAAACCCAAATAAACATAGTCAGTGGTCAGTGAGAGTGTCTACCTGTAATTAACTCTATATAACATTAGAATAAACCCAAATAATCATAGTCAGTGGTCAGTGAGAGTGTCTACCTGTAATTAACTCTATAACATTAGAATAAACCCAAATAAACATAGTCAGTGGTCAGTGAGAGTGTCTACCTGTAATTAACTCTATATAACATTAGAATAAACCCAAATAATCATAGTCAGTGGTCAGTGAGAGTGTCTACCTGTAATTAACTCTATAACATTAGAATAAACCCAAATAAACAGAAAGTCAGCGGTCAGTGAGTGTCTACCTGTAATTAACTTTATATAACATTAGAATAAACCCACATAAACAAAGTCAGTGGTCAGTGAGAGTGTCTACCTGTAATTAACTCTATATTACATTAGAATAAACCCAAATAATCATAAAGTCAGTGGTCAGTGAGAGTGTCTACCTGTAATTAACTCTATATATCATTAGAATAAACCCACATAAACAAAGTCAGTGGACAGTGAGAGTGTCTACCTGTAATTAACTCTATATTACATTAGAATAAACCCAAATAATCATAAAGTCAGTGGTCAGTGAGAGTGTCTACCTGTAATTAACTCTATATAACATTAGAATAAACCCACATAAACAAAGTCAGTGGTCAGTGAGAGTGTCTACCTGTAATTAACTCTATATAACATTAGAATAAACCCAAATAAACATAAAGTCAGTGGTCAGTGAGAGTGTCTACCTGTAATTAACTCTATAACATTAGAATAAACCCAAATAAACAAAGTCAGCGGTCAGTGAGAGTGTCTACCTGTAATTAACTCTATATAACATTAGAATAAACCCAAATAAACATATAGTCAGCGGTCAGTGAGAGTGTCTACCTGTAATTAACTCTATATAACATTAGAATAAACCCTAATAAACATATAGTCAGCGGTCAGTGAGAGTGTCTACCTGTAATTAACTCTATATAACATTAGAATAAACCCTAATAAACATATAGTCAGTGGTCAGTGAGAGTGTCTACCTGTAATTAACTCTATAACATTAGAATAAACCCTAATAAACATGAAGGCAGTGGTCAGTGAGAGTGTCTACCTGTAATTAACTCTATATAACATTAGAATAAACCCTAATAAACATATTGTCAGTGGTCAGTGAGAGTGTCTACCTGTAATTAACTCTATATAACATTAGAATAAACCCTAATAAACATATAGTCAGTGGTCAGTGAGAGTGTCTACCTGTAATTAACTCTATATAACATTAGAATAAACCCTAATAAACATAAAGTCAGTGGTCAGTGAGAGTGTCTACCTGTAATTAACTCTATATAACATTAGAATAAACCCTAATAAACATATAGTCAGTGGTCAGTGAGAGTGTCTACCTGTAATTAACTCTATATAACATTAGAATAAACCCTAATAAACATATAGTCAGTGGTCAGTGAGTGTCTACCTGTAATTAACTATATAAAACATTAGAATAAACCCACATAAACATAAAGTCAGTGGTCAGTGAGAGTGTCTACCTGTAATTAACTCTATATAACATTAGAATAAACCCTAATAAACATATAGTCAGTGGTCAGTGAGAGTGTCTACCTGTAATTAACTCTATATAACATTAGAATAAACCCTAATAAACATATAGTCAGTGGTCAGTGAGAGTGTCTACCTGTAATTAACTCTATATAACATTAGAATAAACCCTAATAAACATATAGTCAGTGGTCAGTGAGAGTGTCTACCTGTAATTAACTCTATATAACATTAGAATAAACCTTAATAAACATATAGTCAGTGGTCAGTGAGTGTCTACCTGTAATTAACTATATAAAACATTAGAATAAACCCACATAAACATAAAGTCAGTGGTCAGTGAGAGTGTCTACCTGTAATTAACTCTATATAACATTAGAATAAACCCTAATAAACATATAGTCAGTGGTCAGTGAGAGTGTCTACCTGTAATTAACTCTATATAACATTAGAATAAACCCTAATAAACATATAGTCAGCGGTCAGTGAGAGTGTCTACCTGTAATTAACTATATAAAACATTAGAATAAACCCACATAAACATAAAGTCAGTGGTCAGTGAGAGTGTCTACCTGTAATTAACTCTATATAACATTAGAATAAACCCAAATAAACATAAAGTCAGTGGTCAGTGACAGTGTCTACCTGTAATTAACTCTATATAACATTAGAATAAACCCAAATAAACATAAAGTCAGTGGTCAGTGAGAGTGTCTACCTGTAATTAACTCTATATAACATTAGAATAAACCCAAATAAACAAAGTCAGCGGTCAGTGAGAGTGTCTACCTGTAATTAACTATATATAACATTAGAATAAACCCACATAAACATAAAGTCAGTGGTCAGTGAGAGTGTCTACCTGTAATTAACTCTATATAACATTAGAATAAACCCAAATAAACATAGTCAGTGGTCAGTGAGAGTGTCTACCTGTAATTAACTCTATATAACATTAGAATAAACCCTAATAAACATAAAGTCAGCGGTCAGTGAGAGTGTCTACCTGTAATTAACTCTATATAACATTAGAATAAACCCACATAAACATAGTCAGTGGTCAGTGAGTGTCTACCTGTAATTAACTATATTACATTAGAATAAACCCAAATAATCATAAAGTCAATGGTCAGTGAGAGTGTCTACCTGTAATTAACTCTATATAACATTAGAATACACCCCAATAAACATATAGTCAGTGGTCAGTGAGAGTGTCTACCTGTAATTAACTCTATATAACATTAGAATAAACCCAAATAAACATAGTCAGTGGTCAGTGAGAGTGTCTACCTGTAATTAACACTATATAACATTAGAATAAACCCAAATAAACATAGTCAGTGGTCAGTGAGAGTGTCTACCTGTAATTAACTCTATATTACATTAGAATAAACCCAAATAATCATAGTCAGTGGTCAGTGAGAGTGTCTACCTGTAATTAACTCTATAACATTAGAATAAACCCAAATAAACATAAAGTCAGTGGTCAGTGAGAGTGTCTACCTGTAATTAACTCTATATAACATTAGAATAAACCCAAATAATCATAGTCAGTGGTCAGTGAGAGTGTCTACCTGTAATTAACTCTATAACATTAGAATAAACCCAAATAAACAGAAAGTCAGCGGTCAGTGAGTGTCTACCTGTAATTAACTTTATATAACATTAGAATAAACCCACATAAACAAAGTCAGTGGTCAGTGAGAGTGTCTACCTGTAATTAACTCTATATTACATTAGAATAAACCCAAATAATCATAAAGTCAGTGGTCAGTGAGAGTGTCTACCTGTAATTAACTCTATATATCATTAGAATAAACCCACATAAACAAAGTCAGTGGTCAGTGAGAGTGTCTACCTGTAATTAACTCTATATTACATTAGAATAAACCCAAATAATCATAAAGTCAGTGGTCAGTGAGAGTGTCTACCTGTAATTAACTCTATATAACATTAGAATAAACCCACATAAACAAAGTCAGTGGTCAGTGAGTGTCTACCTGTAATTAACTCTATATAACATTAGAATAAACCCAAATAAACATATAGTCAGCGGTCAGTGAGAGTGTCTACCTGTAATTAACTCTATATAACATTAGAATAAACCCTAATAAACATATAGTCAGCGGTCAGTGAGAGTGTCTACCTGTAATTAACTCTATATAACATTAGAATAAACCCTAATAAACATATAGTCAGTGGTCAGTGAGAGTGTCTACCTGTAATTAACTCTATAACATTAGAATAAACCCTAATAAACATGAAGGCAGTGGTCAGTGAGAGTGTCTACCTGTAATTAACTCTATATAACATTAGAATAAACCCTAATAAACATATTGTCAGTGGTCAGTGAGAGTGTCTACCTGTAATTAACTCTATATAACATTAGAATAAACCCTAATAAACATATAGTCAGTGGTCAGTGAGAGTGTCTACCTGTAATTAACTCTATATAACATTAGAATAAACCCTAATAAACATAAAGTCAGTGGTCAGTGAGAGTGTCTACCTGTAATTAACTCTATATAACATTAGAATAAACCCTGAGGGGGATGAGGGGAAGGTCAGCGATGCTGCTGCTCCACCTAACCTCCTCTGTGTTGTAGCTGCTGGCTTGCGGCCACTGGGTGGCGCTGTTCGCTAAAATAAACGTCTCTGTCTGATTCAGCTCTGAGTTCCACCAGCAGCTCGTTTCTGAGATCACACGTGGTGTAAAACAGCAGGTAAACACTAAACCACCCAGTCCGGTCCGGTCCAGTCATCCAGGAGGCGGCACTGAGGCCCTGCGGTGAACTCCTCTGACCCTGTCCCCGCTCCCCGCTCCCCGGGCCACGCGCCACAGGCCACGCGCCACGGGCTGCTCGCTGGAGCTAGCTAACTATTACCGGAATAAATGAAACCAGACTCTCAGAGATGGAGGATCAACCTGTGCTGGACGCAGAAGGAATTATCTGTTATTATATAATTATTATAATATATATATATATATATATATATATATATATATATATATATATATATATATATATATATATCATATAATATTACCCCAAATATTGTTAAATAAATATATTTGATTTATTATTATTTATTTATTTGATTAAACTCCTGACTTTATAATCCCCAAATTGACATTTTCTGCAAAAACGTTCACGCAGCCTGTTAGAATGTGCACAAGATTGATTAATATACATATATACACACACACATATATATATATATATATATATACACAAAATGTGGAGAGTATAAGTCATTGTTTTTTTACATAAGGGCAAAATATTAACATAATGTTTGGAGAAAATGTGTTAAAACAGGCAAATGCAATAAAATTAGTGTATATATATATATGTGTGTGTGCATATTAATATTCATAGCATTGCATTTATATTCATGACAATAATTAATTTTAAAATGCAATCAAATATACTGCTTCCAGGTGCACGAGTTTATAATCAGTCGATCTGCAAGCGAAAATGCTAAAATTAAAAATTAAAAACATAAATAAAAAAATTAAAATTAAATTAAAAAAATAAAAGTCCCTAAATTAAAATATCCACGGACTCATTTCCAACTCCTGAAGAAAAGAGAAAAACGAAAATCATTACAAATAAAACTAAAATTAATTAAATAATTAAATAAAAATGACGACACCGAAGGTGGGCGTGTATCTGGATCATGACACGTCACAGAAGAGGCGGCGCAGACGTCATCATAAAGAACGCTGCGGCCGTGGAGCGCCGCGAGGCTCTCAGTAGCTACAACGGGAAGCGATCAGCAGCGCGTGAGCAAATAGTAAATAACAACAAACAGACAAACAAACAAATCAATCGATTCTAAGCTGCCGCGAGCAAAGGAGAGGGGCTGTGCTGTGGCGCGCGGCTGTGCGGGGACTCCGGAGACACAGCGGGCTGCTGAGGGTGAGTACAGCCTTTCAAAATACGTGTCCTGACCCGGACTGCCCGCCTCTCGCTGCAGATACGAGGTTCTAGACCTGGATTATTGGGGTATGATTGATCTGTGCGAGATGTGTTTGATGTGTAAGTAGACGCGAGGCTCGTCTCTGGGGGCTGTGCTCAGTTTCGGGGGGGCAGCAGGGAAGTTGGTCGGCCGGTCCACCTTAAATGCAGCAGCAGCTGCACGCAGGTCCTGCTGATTTAAGGTGGACTGGACCAGTCGAGTTTCCCTGCACGTAAAAATGCGAATTTTTAAGATAATTTGGAGAATTCAAGCCAATATATGCTAAAATTAGTACAAATATTAATATGTATTAGTAGCATAAAATAAAATAAGAGACAAAATATGTGGAAAATTATCAAATTAGCCAAAAATAATGTGAGATAATTAGACAGCAGGGCAAAATAATTAGATACATATAATAATAATACAAGTGTGTTCATAAAATCACTTTATTATGTATTAATTATAGCTATATGTAGAGAGTTGTAGTGTTTTATTGGGTTATAGCTGCGGTATAAACCCAATAATAAGGTTATAAACTCTGATTAGAGGTTTATAACATACCTGTAAAATGTAAAGAGGCTTAATTTTATAGATTATGGTTTGAATTAGATTATTCAAGAATAATATTGAATATAATAATTCCAAGTGTTTAATAAACAAATAATTAATATGTGACTCTTACACTCTGCCTAAGTTCATGAATAAGTCTGATTGTTTTGATATGTATTTGTATTGTTTATGGATTTAAACCATTAAAGAGCCAATAAAAATGTATTTTTATATAGTTTATTAACAATACAGCATTGATATGTAAATGAGCTCTCGCTTAATTGGCTCCAAGTCCAAGTTCTGACACTCCTTATGAGGTGTGGCGAATTGGCCGATGGGCGTAGAAGCTCCAGATGAGATGCAGCTGAACATGAATCCAGTAAAAAGGAGAAACAAGAGCTTCTTATTCTGAAGAAAGAAAGTAGTGAGATCTTGTCGGTGAGCTAGTCTGAAGAACAGAGCTCGGTTCCTCCAGGGTTCTCCTGGACGCCCCCCAGTCCAGCCAGCACAGCGTGGAGGATGTGTTCAACTCCATCAGCAGCAGCAGCAGCAGCAGCACCTCACCTGATTTACCATCATTAAGCCCTGATTTACCACCAAACCAGGTATTGATCTGAGGAGAACTCTAAATAACACTAGACTCCATGAGAGAGGAGAACTCTGGAGATGTTCTAATGATGAACACAGTGATGGAGAACCTCCACGGCTTTAGTGTTTATTCTAATATCAGTGTTTTACTGCCCGGATCAGCAGATTTACACTCTGATTATTATAGGGAACATGCTTAGTTTGCATGTATGGACTGAAGAGGCAGTTTTCTATGATATGGACCCTTAAAGGGCTGCCTGCTCAGTCCATACATGCAAGCTAAGCATGTTCCCCAGTCCTGGACAACATTACAGTATAATTCCAGTTGAAGTAAAACCCAGCCGGGATGGAAGTGAAGGATCAGCACTACCATGAGAGAGAGAGAGAGAGGCAGGCAGACAGAGAGAGAGACAGACAGACAGAGAGAGAGACAGAAAGGTGAGCTGGACCGAAGGGACAACAGAGTCGGGACGGTCAGCGTAATAGAAGCTGCCTGTAAACTCAGGCCGCTGTTAGACTGCCAGGTGAGTTCAGCACTAATCCTGTGTGTAGATTAGATCACTCCAGATCTGCTATTTGACTTAAATGACTTTTAAATTATGCTAATATTACTACTACTACTACTAATAATAATAATAATATTAATAATAATAATAATAGTTTGCTTTATTGTCATTTCTGTTTCTACAGTACAGTTAAATTCTCGTCTTATTCCCCAGCTTAGAGAGTCAGGGTCAGAGAGCAAAGAGGCTTAAGGGCCATGCCTAAGAGTCCAACAGTGACAGCTCAGTGGACCTGGGTATCGTAGCCCACTGCAATATTTTGACGGTCGAATCAGATTTGGCCGATTAGACTTTTTTTTTTCATATGGAAACAGAATAAATAAAAAATCAAAATATATACTATTTTTATGATATATATATATATATATATATTTACATTTACATTTAGGGCATTTAGCTGACGCTCTTATCCAGAGCGACTTACTCGTATTACAGAGTTGGGCCAATGTAGTGTTAGGGACTCTTATTGGTGTAGCACAGCACCCACAGTCACCCAGACTGGGAATCGAACCCTGGTCTCCCACATGGTGTAATAGCTCACTGGCAGCTAGTGGTTTTATCTGCTGCACCACACCAACCCCTATATAAGCTTCTATAGCCTGTTTTATTTGTAATTTTATTTTAAACAGTAAAATCTCTCCTTTAACAGGATCAGCGACTTCTTTATTTCTCTATAAGCATAAAAACTATATATATATATATATATATATATATATATATATATATATATATAATGTCAGGCCATCGTATGGATAAGCTCCTATAGTCTATTTTAATTTTTATTTGATTTTAGTTTAAACAGTAAAATCTCTCCTTTAACAGGATCAGCGACTTCTTTATTTCTCTATAAACATAAAAACTCAAAAATAAACAATATTAACAAAATATCGAACAAAATTAGGTTTAGATGAGAAGAAAAATAGTAGATCCACTGAACTAAGGCCAGGGATGTACCGATCCAATACTAGGATCGGGTATCGGCCCCAATATTAACAAAATGAGCTGCTGCTCCTCTTTAGTCTCACAGACTTTGAATTTCAGAATATTACTACGTTACTAACAGTGTGATTAGACTGAAGGGTTCATTAGATGAGGAGCAGCAGAGGTTGAGTAGAAATCACTGTGTTCAGTACAGAGAGGATCTGATACTGATGTGTTTAGTGTGTGATTACGTGTATCGCAAAAAAAGTCTTTAAGTATCGTGATGTAGTATTTTTACCATATCGCCCAGCCCTAGTATATATATCTGTGTTCATTTGTTATAGTTTGTTTTATAAAGTTAGTAAAGTAATGATTACGCCAATCCTGATGCCAGTCAGCAGGTGGACGAGGTCTTGGCTCTCAGATTGCCGATGACCTTCAGTGGAGGAGTCCGTCCGAGTCCCGCCTGGTCAGACTGTTCTAAAGAGGCTGTTCTCAAATTCCTGCCCACCTTCAGGGATATTAGAACACACAGTGGCATGCAAAAGTTTGGGCACCCCATCAATATGTCCAAATGTTTGTGGACACCTCTTCTAATGAATGCATTCAGACACTTTAAGCTGCACCCATTGCTGACACAGGTGTGCAAATGCACACACACAGCTTGTCTAGTCCCTGTAGAGAAGAAGTACTGCCAATAGAGTAGGACCATATTGGCTCCATGCTGAGGGGCATAGAGCTAAAGGTATGAGGTTAAAGATAAAACATTTCTTTAATATTTTTTTATTTAAAATATATTTTCAGTTTCAAAATAACTAAAACATACCTGAAGCAAAAGTTTGGGTACCCGGCATGGTCAGTCAGTACTTGGTATCTTTCTGCAGCAGCTCAGAGTCTTTCAGATCTTCATTGGGGGGCTTTCCGGATTTCTATTTGTCCCGCAGAAGGTTCTAGATATGTAAGGTTCTCGGGTCGTCTTGCTGCTCTGCTCTTCTAAGGTCTATCCACGATGTTTAGGTCGGGGAGGGCCGACTTTGAGGGCCATGGCAGGGCCTTCAGCTTGCTTTCCCTGAGGTAGTCCATTGTGGAGGTCGAGGTGTGTCTAGTCCTGCTGTAGAAGCTCCTCCTCTTTTCACCTTCAGCGTTATTATTTTTTAAGATAGTGAGGTGTTTGATATTTGCCTTAGTTTGAGTTTGCTCTAAAATCTGTACTGAAATGGTCCCAGAGTCACTGGCTGCAGCACAAACCCAGAGCATGACCCCTCCCCCTTAACAGTTGGAGATGCCTTCTTTTAGTTCTTCTCCAAACCAGAGGTGTCAGAAGTACACAAGTCCCATACTGAAGTTAATGTGAAAGTATGATTTACATTTTACATTTATTAAGTGTAAACGCACACACTCCTCAATACACTTACAGTAGAACAGTAAAAAAGTACCGTATTAATTCTAATTTCTTGATTTTAAAATTTCTCAGTGTTTATTGAGTTACAGATGACCACGACCCTGACACTGCTACCTGCCTAATGCCCATGTTCAAACCTAAATGGACTCTTAACTTTCTGCCATAATATCACCACTATTACCCATCATTCCTCTGACCATCACTGCCATGACTATATACAGTTATTCTACACCATGATTATTATATTATGATTATGATCAGAGCAGTTTAACAGTTTTGGTGGTTTGGTAACTTTTATCAATAATTAATAAATAGTTCTGATCAGAGGAGGACGGGTCGGGTCTCTCTTGTGAGTCTTGGTTCTTCCCAGGGTTTCTTCCTCCAGCTCTGAGGGAGGTTCTCCTAGAGGGAGGTCTATGGCTGCTCACTGGGGGTCTTAGATTTTCATGTCTTTGATGTTATTGTTATACAAAGCAGCTTTACATAATCAGTAATTGGTAAAAGATTAATATATATATAATATATATATATATATATATTTTTTTTTTTTATTATTATTATTTTTTTCTGGTCTACAGTGAGCAGACAGACCACAGTGCAGGAAAAACACAGTGATTCCAAGTGATTTGTAAAAGACAATAATAATAATAATAATAATAATACACAATACTAATGGTATAGAATAACTTACTATAGTCATGGCAGTGATATATATATTTATATTGTCTTTTACAAATCATATAAATATAAATAGATATTTGTTTGTTTATTTATTTATTTATTTATTTAGGTCGTTTACCAATTACTGATTGTGTAAAGCTGCTTTGTGATAGTTGTGCTTTACTAATTTGATGTTTTTATTAGGCTGCGTGTAAATAACGTACAGTAAAACCTAAAGCTAAACCTTATTAACACAGAGTTACCAGTTTCAGATTCAGCTCACAGAAAAATAGAGTAATGTGGTGAAGTCTGATCTCAGCTCTGAAACCCTCAACATGTGATCAGACCCTAACAGCCTGTCTCGGAGTTCTCACTAGAGCCGGGCAATATGACCAGATTTTATGGTATCGTGATAAATGATCTGATCGGTTCTGCTTTTCTTAGCGTATCGAGGACATGGTCACTGCTGTCATTAGACAGTGTGATTACACGGTTTAGCGTCTATCCTGATGGCGACACGATGGTGAAAATGTCTTTAAATATCGTGATGCAGTATGTTTGCCAGATCGCCCAGCCACCAGTCCTCTGGAAGTGTGTCTTTGGCCTTATTGTCATGCTGAAGAGGCTGCGCGAGGGTCCATCCCTGTTCAAACCAGATCACAGAACCGGAGCTCGGATCAGACTGGAGCTCGGATCAGACTGGAGCTCGGATCAGCCAGGAGGTCGGATCAGACTGGAGCTCGGCTCTGACTGGAGCTCGGATCAGACCGGAGCTCGGATCAGAACCAGAGCTCGGCTCGGCTCAGAACCGGAGCTCGGATCAGAACCGGAGCTCGGATCAGACTGCCTTTCACACGAACCCGAGCTTCCCAGATTCAGGTCCGCTAACAGCAGCTCGTGATTCGCTGCCTGATTAAAAACCAGTGAATTGCGGTTTTAAAGTGACCGGGCTGTTTGAGAAGTGTAGGAGTAGAAGTGAGAAGTATTAAGAGACAGAAATACTTCTCAGTAATTAATTACTTCTACTTCATTACTTCATTATTAATTAAGTACTTCTACTTCATTACTTTCCACCTCTTTTATTTAGTCATTTAAGGAGCTGCAAGCAGCTCAGGGCTTTAATGTAGTGAGTGTGTGAGTGTGTGTGAGTGTGTGTGAGTGTGTGTGACCTTGTGTTCTTCCTGCAATTGTTTTTCTATATGTGTTTCTCAGAGCACAGTGTATGTGTGTGTGTGTGTGTGTGTGTGTGTGTGTGTTTTACTTAGTCATGTGGGAGGTTGTAGTTTCTGCGGTAACCACGGCGATGGAGCTTCAGGATATCTCTGTGAAGTTTATTTAGTAAAGAGGAAACCTCTCACTGAAGTCAGTGTGTTGTTTTAGGGAGTGTGTGTGTGTGTGTGTGTGTGTGTGTTTTCCTACACTGTCCTACTTGAAGGAGAAATCTGGTGGGTTTGGTGTGAAATGCTGGGTTCTAGATAAGCTCCCCCAGTCAGAACACAGTGTTCTACAGTGGAGGTGAAGGGAAGCAGACGTCTGAAGCTCTAATAATAAAAGCTCCTCACAGAAAGTTCTTCACCTAATGGTGATGAAGATGCTGCCTGATGCCTGAGACACTGTTCTACCAGAGTTCTGAGAAGAGCTCGGCTCTAGAACCTGCTTTTAGAACCAGATCATTAAAATGGTGGAGGGATACATGCTGCTAGGAAAGATGGACATATAAGAAAGACATACAGAAAGGAGGGTAGATAGAGGGACAGACAGACAGACAGACAGACAGATGGTGTAGAGGACATAAAAAGCAGATAATGAATCAGGACAAGGTCTCTCACCAACTGCTACACACACACACTTCCCTAGAGAAGGGAAATGGGACAGTACAACACAGTGCTCAGATGTCAGTCTTGAGAGAGAGAGCGCGAGAGAGAGAGAGAGAGAGAGAGAGAGAGAGAGAGAGGAGGGAGGGAGGGAGAGAGAGTGGGAGAGAGAGAGAGAGAGTGGGAGAGAGAGAGAGAGAGACACAGAGGGAGAGAGAGACAGAGAGAGGTGGGGGACAAAATCAGATGAAGAGAGAAATGAGAGGAGGAGGAGGAGGAGGAGGAGAAGGAGGAAGGTTAGATGGTAATCCCACAGAGCTCATTACTCTCACTGTCTGAGTCAGTTTACTCACTATAATACACACACTCAGTGTAATCACACCTCTGCCTGAGTGACAGGTGATTGTGTGTGTGTGTGTGTGTGTGTGTGTGTGTGTGTGTGTGTGTGCGCATGTCCGTGTTTATGAATGTATCAATGGCCTCAAAGTAAATGTTTCCATGAATAGAGGATCCTGTAGAGTGTAGGATAAGGGTGAGGTGTCCCGCCCCCTACATCCTGGAATCTGTGACCATACTTTCACTATAGTACAGTTTCTGCTCTTTAATTGAGTTAGATAGAGATACAGTACCATACTGTCACTATAGTACAGTTTCTGCTCTTTAATTGAGTTAGATTGAGATACAGTACCATACTGTCACTATAGTACAGTTTCAGCTCTTTAATTGAGTTAGATTGAGATACAGTACCATACTTTCACTATAGTACAGTTTCAGCTCTTTAATTGAGTTAGATTGAGATACAGTACCATACTGTCACTATAGTACAGTTTCTGCTCTTTAATTGAGTTAGATTGAGATACAGTACCATACTTTCACTATAGTACAGTTTCAGCTCTTTAATTGAGTTAGATTGAGATACAGTACCATACTTTCACTATAGTACAGTTTCAGCTCTTTAATTGAGTTAGATTGGGATACAGTACCATACTTTCACTATAGTACAGTTTCAGCTCTTTGAGTTAGATTGAGATACAGTACCATACTTTCACCGTAGTACAGTTTCAGCTCTTTGAGTTAGATTGAGATATAGTACCATACTTTCACTATAGTACAGTTTCAGCTCTTTAATTGAGTTAGATTGAGATACAGTACCATACTTTCACTATAGTACAGTTTCAGCTCTTTAATTGAGTTAGATTGAGATACAGTACCATACTTTCACTATAGTACAGTTTCAGCTCTTTAATTGAGTTAGATTGAGATACAGTACCATACTTTCACTATAGTACAGTTTCAGCTCTTTAATTGAGTTAGATTGAGATACAGTACCATACTTTCACTATAGTACAGTTTCAGCTCTTTAATTGAGTTAGATTGGGATACAGTACCATACTTTCACTATAGTACAGTTTCAGCTCTTTAATTGAGTTAGATTGAGGTACAGTACCATACTTTCACTATAGTACAGTTTCAGCTCTTTAATTGAGTTAGATTAAGGTACAGTACCATACTTTCACTATAGTACAGTTTCAGCTCTGTAATTGAGTTAGATTGGGGTACAGTACCATACTTTCACTATAGTACAGTTTCAGCTCTTTAATTGAGTTAGATTAAGGTACAGTACCATACTTTCACTATAGTACAGTTTCAGCTCTTTAATTGAGTTAGATTGGGGTACAGTACCATACTTTCACTATAGTACAGTTTCAGCTCTTTAATTGAGTTAGATTGAGATACAGTACCATACTTTCACTATAGTACAGTTTCAGCTCTTAAATTGAGTTAGATTGAGGTACAGTACCATACTTTCACTATAGTACAGTTTCAGCTCTTAAATTGAGTTAGATTGGGGTACAGTACCATACTTTCACTATAGTACAGTTTCAGCTCTTTAATTGAGTTAGATTGAGATACAGTACCATACTTTCACTATAGTACAGTTTCAGCTCTTAAATTGAGTTAGATTGAGGTACAGTACCATACTTTCACTATAGTACAGTTTCAGCTCTTAAATTGAGTTAGATTGGGGTACAGTACCATACTTTCACTATAGTACAGTTTCAGCTCTTTAATTGAGTTAGATTGGGATACAGTACCATACTTTCACTATAGTACAGTTTCAGCTCTTAAATTGAGTTAGATTGAGATACAGTACCATACTTTCACTATAGTACAGTTTCAGCTCTTTAATTGAGTTAGATTGGGATACAGTACCATACTTTCACTATAGTACAGTTTCAGCTCTTTAATTGAGTTAGATTGGGATACAGTACCATACTTTCACTATAGTACAGTTTCAGCTCTTTAATTGAGTTAGATTGGGATACAGTACCATACTTTCACTATAGCACAGTTTCAGCTCTTTAATTGAGTTAGATTGGGATACAGTACCATACTTTCACTATAATACAGTTTCAGCTCTTTATTTGAGTTAGATTGGGGTACAGTACCATACTTTCACTATAGGACAGTTTCAGCTCTTTAATTGAGTTGGATTGGGATACAGTACCATACTTTCACTATAGTACAGTTTCAGCTCTTTAATTGAGTTAGATTGGGATACAGTACCATACTTTCACTATAGTACAGTTTCAGCTCTTTAATTGAGTTAGATTGGGATACAGTACCATACTTTCACTATAGTACAGTTTCAGCTCTTTAATTGAGTTAGATTGGGATACAGTACCGTACTTTCACTATAGTACAGTTTCAGCTCTTTAATTGAGTTAGATTGGGATACAGTACCGTACTTTCACTATAGTACAGTTTCAGCTCTTTAATTGAGTTAGATTGGGATACAGTACCGTACTTTCACTATAGTACAGTTTCAGCTCTTTAATTGAGTTAGATTGGGATACAGTACCGTACTTTCACTATAATACAGTTTCAGCTCTTTATTTGAGTTAGATTGGGTACAGTACCATACTTTCACTATAGTACAGTTTCAGCTCTTTAATTGAGTTAGATTGGGATACAGTACCGTACTTTCACTATAATACAGTTTCAGCTCTTTATTTGAGTTAGATTGGGTACAGTACCATACTTTCACTATAGTACAGTTTCAGCTCTTTAATTGAGTTAGATTGGGATACAGTACCATACTTTCACTATAGTACAGTTTCAGCTCTTTAATTGAGTTAGATTGGGATACAGTACCGTACTTTCACTATAGTACAGTTTCAGCTCTTTAATTGAGTTAGATTGAGATACAGAGACTGAATATACTGAGACTCCAGATACTGTCCGGATATGAAAGTGTGGCAACTGACACACCTGAGGAGAACAGGAAGACATCACGGCCTAAAGGCAGACTACAGAAACAGTCTACGGTACAGCTTGTTCCTTTAAGACCATTCAACATTCCATCTGTCAATGTCCAAATGTTTGTGGACACCCCTTCTAAAGAATGCACTCAGCTGCTTTAAGCTGCACGTATTGCTGACACAGCTGTGCAAATGCACACACACAGCTAGTCTAGTTCCTGTAGAGAAGAAGTACTGCCAATAGAATAGGACTCTCTGAAGCACCATGCTGCCTAATAATGCCAGGCGTGGGCTACAGAGGGGTGTAAAGCCCCCCAGCATTGAGGAGCTGTGGAGCAGTGGAAGAACTGTGTTCTCTGGAATGATGGTGGTGGAGCTCCATCCAGTACTTTTGGGAGGAATTTGGGAGCTGGGGATGATGAGGTTGGGTGGTGATCATCCTGACAACATTCTGTTACTCCAACAAAAGCTGGAGAAACTCTAATAAACTCCATTGCTAAGCTTCTTTTATGTGTTAGCTCGAGTGCTAATTGGTGGAATATTGAGCTTCTATGAATTGTTAGCTACATAAGCTTCCATTAGCGATCGTAGCCTCGTTGCTCCAGTGGTAAGTGGTGGGGTATGAGCTTCTAGAACTTGTTCGCTACATTAGCCTCGTAGCTTCAGGGCTAAAGGGTAGAGGGTAAGCTACGTCGGCCTTGTAGCTCCAGTGGAAAACGTCCGATACGTCAGTCTAATCTGAAAACCAGTTTGAGCTAGCCCAGACTTTAACACAGGACAGGTGTATTGAGGCAGGTGACACACTCCTGATTCTCTCAGGTTAGCACTGAAGCGTGTCCACAAAGCCGTTAGTGTCACCTGAGAGTCCTGACTCATCAATATTTCAGACCTTTTAAGGCCAAAGTGGCTCCCGGCCCCGCCCTGCTACCGCGCTCCAACAGGCTCCACCACTAAGCCCCGTAACCAGTTTAGCCATCATAACGCGGCGCGGGCGAGCGAGCGAGCGAGAGAGTGAGCGAGTGTGTAAATGGCAGTGTCTCGTACGGGCCGAGCTCTCACTCTGATAATAACAGCAGGTCATAATGAGCGCTGGGGCTGAGCTGTTCCCTGAGGCCTGCAGCTATTTCAGGAGGAGCGATGACGAGCTTCTGCCCCAGCACAACAACACAGCACTGATCTCACTGCCCTCGTCACACTTCGCCAGCACGCCCAACAGGGTGGCACTGCTCCATCACACCGTACTTAGAGATGCTTTCATGATGAGTAATGTTTTGACATTAAAATGTGACGTAAAAGTAAACACACTAACAGAGACACAGAGTCTTCTTTATAGATGTGCTTTATGACAGCACATCTATAAAGAAAGTATTATTATTATTATTATTATTATTAATTTGGGCAATTCTATACAACATCTTAAATTATTAAGATTTTTAATCTCATAAGAGAATAAGATATTGTCTTATGTAAGACAATTTTGGAAATTAACCAAAAAATTCCCAAATAACCAAAAAACTTATTCAATATTCTCAAAATTGTCCTAAACGTTTACGATCTTTTTCTGAAATGTTCTCTTAAGAAAAATACGGACACTTAGTATTTTTAAAACTCGTTCAGACTCGTCTCAGACTGTGAAATGAAGGCCAGCCTCTAAAATGATCAGTTAAAATAGTTAATGTTCAAAATTATATAAAATGTGTTATTATTATTATTATTATTATTATTATTGTTGTTGTTGTTTTAATTTGGGCAATTCTATAAAAAATAAACAAATAAATGTCAGATATTTTTTTATGAAAGACTATTTCTAAACATATTTTTTTAATATTAGAAATTAACCAAAAAAATCCAAGAATTTCTGAAATGTTCTCTTAAGAAACATTCGGACACTCAGTATTTTTAAAAGAATGTTGTTGAACTTGTATCAACAGTCTCAGACTGTGAAATGAAGGCCAGCCTCTAAAATGATCAGTTGAAATAGTTAATATTTAGTGTAACAGGATTTTTAAAATGATATAAAAATGTGTTTTCAGCGTAAAAGGCTTCATTATAAAACGGCTACAGTAGAAAACCATGAGAATTATCTTTTTTAATTTTGTTAATTCTCCAAAAAAAAGTAAAAAAAGTCTTAATTATTTTTTAATGATTTTTTAATTTTTTTAATCTATTAAAAACCGCAACAACTTGTCAAATATTCTCTTAAGAAAATCTATTTCTAAACTTAAATTATTGAAATTATTCCAAGAATTTATCAGATATTCTCTAACGAAAGTTTTAATTGATTTTTTAAGTTCCCAAAGAAGCTCCCAAAAAAATTTAAAAGTCATCAAATATTATTTTAGGAAGAATAAATAAGAGAATTTTGATTCTTTAGACACTTTTTTATTTAGTCTGTATTTTATGAGGCATTTCGCAGCTTATCATAAACAATACAATTTCAAGTTTCCAATATTCCAGTAAATCTGTTGAGGCAAATTGGTGGAAAAAAACAACAAACTAATTGTCCAAAGATTTTCAGTGAACGGCAGCTGAAGTGAATTTTCCTGAAGTGTTAATGAACAGAACTTTAAGAACAATCTTTACTGTTAATCCAGTTAAATTAGGCATTAATTCTGTAACATTACTGAATATTCGAACCTGTTACAGACTGGACGAGGCTATCGAAACGTTTCTGAAATATTAAAGAACGACTTTTCTTAAAGTTTTCAGAATATCGGTTGTTAAAAGAAAAATCTGAAAATGTATAGGATTTTTTTTTAAATATCACATTTATCTTGTATTAAACTGTAAAATTTAAAATGTGTGATTTTTGTCGTTTCACATAAACACAGCTGTAAAAACGAGTGTAAAACAGGTTCATAGTCTCTCAAATACACTAAACATACACATTAACTTATACTATACACACACACACACACACACACACACACACTGCTGCACTGTTAATATGTAAGCTATGAGACATATACAGACATCACACACTGCTATTTACCTACAGCCACTTCACAGGGGTCAGTTGTTCAAATGTAAGTGTGACCAGGTGAGGCGGGTGTCTGTTCGTGGTCAGTGTGTGACCCCTCAAACTGCAGGTTAGTTCAGGACGCTGGGGTGGGCTGGGTTCTAACACTAGGTGAGCTGTGGTGCGATGGTGCAGTGTGCTGGAAGACGGCTGTGTTGTGGCTGCGGGTGGGTGCAGGGTGAGATCCCGCTCTGGTGAATGGGCTCATTCAGAGTCCCGGTGAGCGACTCATAAGGGGGAGGCCCGTCCTGCCCACCCTGTAGTGTCCCAGAAGGTCAGTTATGCTCTCTGGAACTCGGGCAGCTAGACCTCCTAAATGACAGAGCCAGTGCTTAGACGTCCACACCTCTCAGCCCCCACCTTTATAGTGTTAGTAATCCAGTCTGACTGACCTCTTCTGTTCAGAGCTGTTTTAGAACCAAAGGAAAGAAGTGTGCTTCTCCTGCCTGAAAAATGGCCTTTTCACCATAGTGTAGCTTTCCAAGAGTAAAGGTGGTGGGAGTGTGTCTCCACGTAAAATAGACAAACATCTGGAGTAAAAGAGGATAAAAGGCAGTTAAAGATCTTGCAGGATGAAACATTTATATAAAAAGTTAATTGCAGCATAAAAGGCCTCGTTATTTTGCTATAGAAGAAAACCATGAACATTTTAAAAGTCATAAAGTTATCAAATAATTTCTTAAGAAAGTATTATTATTTTATTTATTTACATATTATTATTATTATTATATTGAATTTAGACAAATAATTTAATAATATTTACGTCTAATTAAAGACATTGTCAATTTTTTTTTTTTAGGAAGTCTTTTTTTGGCAATTCTCAAAATCTTTAGAAAATCGTTCTTACAGGAATATTTGAGGACTTGATTCATTATTATTATTATTATTATTAATTTGGGCAATTCTATAAAAAATCTTAACAAGTTGTCAGATATTTTCTTATAAAAGACTATTTCTAAACTTTTTTTTTTTTAATTATGGAAATTAACCAAAAAATTCAAGACTTATGAATGTCTTAATTTTTTTTTTAGGTTTGGCAATTCTACATTCTAAAAATGTAGGCAAAGTTGTCAAATATGCTTTGAGGACTTATTATTTAATGTTTGCAAATCTAAAAAAAAAAAAGAATTGAAAAAGAAAATTTTTGAGAAATATTTGAGGAAATAAGATTTTGCATAGAATTAAAATAATAATAATAATATTAATAATAGTAATACTAGCGTACATACTGTACAGCAGTTCCACACTGCAGACGCTATACTGCTCTGTTCTCATCTGAGAACGCTCCTCACTGCTGCAGGCTGGGAATAACGTCAGTTAATGGCGTCTAGAGGGCGCCAGATTGCGCTCTGCTAGAGCACAGCGGTAAAAACAAAGGAACGGAAGTGAATCAGGCTTAAAATAGCCAATCATTGATTAGATATGTCTGGATCAGCCCCAATCCCGAGCCACTGGATCGGATCGGGAGATCCCTAATGTCCAATGCAAAGTGTCGTCGTCTTGTCATAGTTGAGTCGTGTTTATCGTTGTTGTTGTTGGCAACATCTTCTCCTATAGGCGAAAAAAAACTGGGGGAAAAGTGGGTCCCCCACCCCTTGCCACCCACTGTACCCTGACATGTTGCCCCAGATGCCTTGTTCTGAGCACTGATCCAGGTTTCCTCTCTCTCTCTCTCTCTCTCTCTCTCCCCCAAGGTGACTCCTGTTGAAAGTCATGACCAAGAAGCTGACCAATGGCTGCGCTCAGCTGACCCTCACCCTTGCCCTTACTCTGACGCTGGGCCTGCTACACTGGCCTTTAGGGGAAGTCAGAGGCCAAGGCCAGCTCTCTCCCACCCTGGTCCTGCAGGATCTGCTGAGTCGCTATGGTGACAACGGCACCATCTCCGTGCCGCAGCTGCGGGCGCTTCTCCTGCACCTCAACTCTCAGCAGAGCGACGAGAACGAGACGGAGACCCCAGCTCCCAACTCCCGGACCAACACCTCCACGGTGAGCCGGAACCGGCGTAGAATTCTCCTGATTACCCCTGACTGTTCCTGACCGTTAGTGACGGCTGTTCCTGGCTGCTCCCGACCGGTCTAGACCATTTCTAACTGAGGCTGCCTGGCTGCCGCCGGCTGATCCTGACCACTTTTCTCATGCATGTGTTCCAGTCGTGGAGGATGTTTGGAATTTTTCGTGAGCTTAGCGCCACCTTTGATTTGGCCTCAGTCTGGAGTTACACTGCACTGTTAATCCTTCACCTGGCAACCCACAGGAGGGGGGTTTAGAGGGTGCTTAGTCTGGAACACCTGGAAAAGTGTGTGTGTGTGTGTGTGTGTGTGTGTGTGTGTGTGTGTGTGTGTGTGTGTGTGTCCAGGACTTGACTCCCGTGTCTTTCTGGGGTGGGCGCACTAAGAGTTAACTTTTCCTTAAGTGCTGATGTTGTTCCTCCGTCTGCGCTCCTCCTGTCCTTGACTGTGGTGAGCAGACAGCAAGGCCGAGTGTATTTTATCTCCGGTTTGGACGTGGTGACCTCTCTCTCTCTGTGTGTGTGTGTGTGTGTGGGCCCTGTCTGTCTCGCACAGCCTGTAATCTCAGCCTGGATCAGGAGCTCTGGGTAAAGTTGCTGCTCCCACAGTTTAGACCAGCCAGGAGCAGCACAGTGCTCTCCATGACCTCTCGGCACAGAGAGCGACGAGCAGCGGTTGCTGCGTAGTTGCCACGGTAACCCGGTAGGTGGTTGCCTTGCAGCAGCTGTTGTGTCCTGGGCTGTTGCTTGGACATGCTTGCTAGCTTCCTGGCTTTGCTGCCGGGTTGCCGGGGTGTTCCAGGTGGTCTGTAGAATTTCGGGTTGTTGCTACGGAAATCAAAGGTGGTTGCCACGTGGTATTTCACTGTGGTTGCCAGGGTGTGGCAGGGTGGATGTATTGGTATCCCAGAGACATTTTGGTTATATACACTACTGTTATACCAGTCATTTAATTGTAATGTAATGTGAAGTGTGTGTGTGTGTGTGTGTGTGTGTGTGTGTGCGTGTGTGTGTGCGATCAGTGCTTGGCTACAGGTACATTGGCGGGTCATGGCCTGAGTGAGCAGTCCCGTTTGGATGGGCAGGGCCTGCGTGAGTTCTGTCCCACCATGCTGCAGCAGCTGGACACTCGAGCCTGCCGGGCCCAGCAGGACCTGGAACCGGACCCCAGCCCCAGGCCGTCAGACGCTGAGGGTAAGAGCGAACACACACTGATTCCGAGCGAGGGGCTGCAGGGCTGGAGGACGTCGTTATATGAGAGCCGTTCAAAATGTTATTAATACCAGTGATTATGTTTTCCTTGGTTTTGCAGCAATTTCACACATTTTACAGGTTCTGGACTGGTGGGTTGGGGGGACGTCTGTGGCGAGGGGGTGTAAATCTGCATTAGTGCTGTAGACATGGCAACCAAAGTGGCTAAAATACAGCTCTGATAGCATAACAGGGACTTCTAATAATAAAATGACTGAAAATGATTTAGTAATTGCAGATTCATACTGGATTAATATCAGACTATAAACACTACACACACTGCATATTCATACTGGATTAATATCAGACTGTAAACACTACACACACTGCAGATTCATACTGGATTAATATCAGACTGTAAACACTATACACACTGCAGATTCATACTGGATTAATATCAGACTGTAAACACTACACACACTGCATATTCATACTGGATTAATATCAGACTGTAAACACTACACACACCGCAGATTCATACTGGATTAATATCAGGCTGTAAACACTACACACACTGCAGATTCATACTGGATTAATATCAGACTGTAAACACTACACACACTGCAGATTCATACTGGATTAATATCAGACTGTAAACACTATACACACTGCAGATTCATACTGGATTAATATCAGACTGTAAACACTACACACACTGCAGATTCATACTGGATTAATATCAGACTGTAAACACTATACACACTGCAGATTCATACTGGATTAATATCAGACTGTAAACACTACACACACTGCATATTCATACTGGATTAATATCAGACTGTAAACACTACACACACCGCAGATTCATACTGGATTAATATCAGGCTGTAAACACTACACACACTGCAGATTCATACTGGATTAATATCAGACTGTAAACACTACACACACTGCAGATTCATACTGGAGTAATGTCAGACTGTAAACACTACACACACTGCAGATTCATACTGGATTAATATCAGGCTGTAAACACTACACACACTGCAGATTCATACTGGATTAATATCAGACTGTAAACACTACACACACTGCAGATTCATACTGGAGTAATGTCAGACTGTAAACACTACACACACTGCAGATTCATACTGGATTAATGTCAGACTGTAAACACTACACACACTGCAGATTCATACTGGATTACTGTCAGACTGTAAACACTACACACACTGAGATTCATACTGGATTAATATCAGACTGTAAACACTACACACACCGCAGATTCATACTGGATTAAACTTGCTCCACATTTATTACATGGTTCAGAAATGAAGGAGCTCTCGGTCGTTCATGCTAAAGCCAGAGCTTTAGCTGGTAGCGTTCCGGGTTTAACGAGTGTAAAGGTCTGGAGTCTGCTGTTCTGCACCCAGCTGAGAATGTCAGGTCAGCTTTATTTGGAGCGTCATCATCTTTTGTTCCACCTGGTTCACCTTCTTAGTGAATGTGTTCCTGACAGTGTTGCAAGACAGTTAAACAGTTACCTTTAAAAACTGTACTGAGATAAACATCTGAAGGACTTCAGAGCGGAGCGCCTGATGCCTCGTCAGAGTCCTGTACTGTACTGTACTGTGGGACAGGTCAAAGTGCAGCTTTCTATCTGATGAGGAACAGTCAGCATCCTTACGCACGTCCAGGATGAACCTTCGAACACTAAACACTCATATACAACAGTTAAGGCTCCACACACTCTGACTGGCTGCAACACACTCCCACACAGGTGGTGTGTTGTGGTGTAAATTCAGTTGTACGTTTTTAATGTTGGAAATTTCTTCAGCCAAAAAAAGTAGTTCCAACAGCTTACCAAAAAAATATAGCACTAAATGTCCAAATATTTGTGGACACCCCTTCTAATACATGCATTCAGCTACTTTAAGCCCCATTGCTGATTTTGCAAATGTCCAAAGTCCACATCTTGTCTAGTCCCTGTAGAGAAGAAGTACTGCCAATAGAATAGGACTCTCTGGAGCAGATCAACATCATGACCCTATTGACAGGTGTGAGCTAGTAGATGGGGGTTAAAAAAAGCCCCCCAGCATTGAGGAGCTGTGGAGCAGTGGAAGAACTGTGCTCTCTGGAATGATGGTGGTGAAGCTCCATCCAGTACCTTTGGGATGAGCAGGGCCTTTAAGTTGGAGATGGAGCCGCCGTAGATTGGACTTGTAAACGGAAGCACATGCACCCAGGCCCCCGTCTACGTGATGGAGAAGAAAACAGGACATTATAGGAGATGGTGGACAGGCGTCAGCATGGGCACTCTGGGTCCAGTTGGCAGCTACGTATACACGTTCCTCCTCCTGTAAACACCACCATTAAGCATCTCAGCTCTCAGTTCTACCCCTTCTGTCGGTTTTGCCCAGATGGCCCACAAGCCTCCTATGCCTCAGGTTAGCGGTCTGTCTCTCCACAGGCTCCCAACGTCTGGACAAAATGATCTGACCCTCGTCAAAGTGTCTCAGGTCTTCAAGCTGCCCATTTCTCCACATCCAACACTTTGACTACGCTTAATGCCCTCATCTGGGGGTCATAATGTTTTGGCTCATCTGTATGTATGCCTTCCTGTCCAGACGCAGTCTGAGAGAGGCTGTTTGTATCGAGAGCCGGACAAAAATTCTGCGGTCTGGGCGAGAGATAGAGTAGAGTGTGTGTGTGTGTGTGTGTGTGTGTGTGTGTGTGTTAGTGGCAGCTGTTGCAGGAAGCAATTATACAGGCATTCTCTGTGCTTTGTTCTAAAAACATCGTAGGAAACCAAGTAAACCAAATATAGGCTTAATTATGTTGTAGTGAAGCAGCCCTCCTCCCGCTCCAAGCTCCGCCCACTACTGCATTCTTCCATAGCAACTGTTGAATCCTTTTGTACTTGTGTTTTCACCTTTCCAGCTCTCCATATCAGAAGTTCCCCCACATTCATATCCTTAGTAGAAGTCAGATGGCGCTGTTAGGCTCCCGAGTGGTGCAGCTGTCTAAGCAGCATCAGCATCGATGCACAGTGATGCCACAGCCATCCGTCAGTGACTGGGAGTCCCATAGAGCACAACAGTCCCCTCTCTCTCTCTTTGGGTGGGGAGGATGGGTGTCTTGTTAGCTGACATAACAGAATGGGTGTGATGACTAGTATTGATGTGATGGTTCTCAGGTCCAGTTTGGCCAGTTTAACCACAGTATCTGTCAGGGTGGAACATGAGGGTGGTGATTATGGCTGGAGTGTTCGTGGCTGATGTTGACTACGTCAGTGATGACTAGCACCAGCACCCCTCCATCTACTGTAATCCCCGTAATCACTACTGCTCATCCTAAAGTCAGCAAGAGTGGGCTTTGTTTCATACTGCAGTGTTACTGTCAACCGCAACACACACACACACACACACTTCACTCTGTGTGAGTGTGAGTTGACATTCTCAGTTCTGCATGTGACTCCTTACGCTATAGTGACACAGGGCATTTATCTATATATGTGTGTCCAAATGTTTGTGGACACCCCTTCCTATTAATGTATTCAGCACATAGCTGATCTAGCCCCTGTAGAGAAGAAGTACTGCCAATAGAATAGGACTCTCTGGAGCAGATCAACATCATGAACCTATTGCCAGGCGTGGGCTAGAGGGGTATAAAGCCCCCCAGCATTGAGCTGTGGAGCAGTGGAAGAACTGTGTTCTCTGGGATGATGGTGGTGGAGCTTGGGGAGTTGAGGATGATGAGGTGGGGTGGTGGTCATCCTTCATCCTGACCTCAATAACGTGCTTATCTCTGAATGCAATCAAATCCTTACAGCAATGAAATTCTTCTCCTCTGGACAGTAGAGACAGTCACTCCAACAAAAATACCCTTGATTTCAGAAGAAACAGTGAATGAGCAGGTGTCCCAATTTTTTTTGTTCATTGCATATATATCATACTAGGTACTCTGGTTGCTCATATTTAGGTTCTTGTGTGTATATACACACAGGTGCTCGTGTGTTCATGCGTGTGCTTGTGTGTACATGTGTGCAGTGTGGGGTTTTTCGTTTCTGAGTGTGACGGTGGTCAGTGTGTTTGCGCTGACCGGTGCGTTTGTGGTGCCGCTGATGAGGACCAGGTTCATGCGCAGAGTCCTCGTCTTTTTCATCGCTCTGTCCATTGGAACGCTCTTCTCCACTGCCATCTTCCAGCTGCTGCCAGAGGTGCAGTATCACTCACACCACACCACTACACACACACACACACACACACAAAACACACAAACAAGCCAACTAACGGTGGATGGACAACTAATACTCCGCTCAGTGGTGACCATAGTTTTGGACATGGTGATGGGTGTGGTGTAACCATGGATACTGGTGTAACATAACCCTGGAAACAAATGTAACGCAAGGCTGGACACTGGGGTAGTGTAACCATGTGAACAAGCAAGTGTGGTCAAAGCATGAAAACAAGTGTAATGCAACTCTAAGAAGTGATGCAGCGTAACCATAGAAACGGATGAGTTGTAACTGTTAAAAAAAGGATGTAGTGGAACCATAGAAACGTGTGTAGCATAGTCATTGGAATCGGTGCCATGTACCCATGGAAACAGGTGTGCAGCATAGCCATAAAAAGGATTTTAGCATTGTCCATTTTAGCATTGGGTGTAGCGTAACCATGGAAATGGCTTGTGGTGTAACTGGTTTGTGGCATGGTTTGTGAAACGGTGTAGCATAGTTACAACATTGAATGTAGCTTAGCCATGGAAACCGATGTGGTATAACTTTTGCAAAGGATGCAGTGTGGCCATGGAAACAAGTGTAATGTAATCATGGAAATGGGTGTAGCGTAACCCTGCAAATATGCGTTGCATAACAGTGAAAATGGATGTAGCGTAACCATGGAAACCAACCTGGGATAGTCACAGAAACAGATGCAGCATTGTCCTAAAAGTGAATATAGCGTAATCATGGATACCGGTGTAGTGTAACCGTGCAAACAGGTGTAGCGTAGTCATGCAAGTGAATGTATCCTATAGTGGAACCTTAGAAACAGGTCTGGGATAGTCTTAGAAACAGATGCAGCATATAGAAGTGAATATAGTGTAACCTTGGAAACGGGTGTAGTGCACCCACAGAAAGGGTGTGGGATAGTCACAGAAAGAGATGTAGTGTAACCATGGAAATGGGTGTAGCACGACCACCATAGTCCTAAAAGTGGATATAGCGTAACCATGGAAACAGGTGTGGAATAATCACGGAAAAGGACAATAATTGGTGTAGTGTAACCATGGACACGGCATTATGCCTGCATTCACTGCACTGTATATCAGTGGTGTGCCTGAAGTTCTGTATCTGTCATCCAAGACACTGTTCGACTGTTCATCACCACGGCAACAGAAGCTGGAGAAGCTGAGGAACCGGCTGTGAATTCATCTGCAGGTCATCGTGATCTGTGTGATTCTCCATTGTTCCCGTTTCGCTTCCTCACTCTGGCGGTGCAGTCGAGTCCCAAGCCATGTGATCGCCCCTTGATGTGTGTTTATGATGATGTAAATGGTAATAACCCACTGCTGGTATCTCCTCACATCCTCATTTACTCACCTCTCCGTCTTCTCCCCTGGCCTTGTATGGATGACGACTGCAGCGTTCCACCTCAGAGTGAATCGTCAGATCTCCCTCCATCTTTTCATCTTTGCATTATGTGAAGGTCAGAGGTCTCTCGGTCCTGCAGCTTCAGGGTTCCTCGGTTCCTCAACAGGAAAACCACAACGTGTTATAGCTCTAGAGTTCACACAGAAGCCAGGAGGAAGACCACACACCCTTCCTTCCGTTCTACAGCAGCGCTCAGATCTAGACCATCACTGAAGTGTTTACCCTTGTTCATGCAGTCATTGGCCACTTTATCAGAAACACCTTTTAATAAACCGTATATAGAGGCACTGCAGAGGTCAACTCCACCATAGGACCACCCCTGACCAGATGTTATTGGAGGGATGGAGCAGAGAGATGAAGCTAGACCCAGGAAGAAACCCCAGAGTGTGTTGAGAGGATGCTGCCACTTTTAAGCTCTCGCCTCCCTAGCAACGGCTTCTATGGAGAAACAGTAGATTATGGAAGCATTCCAGTTCACTGAATCTTGGGTTTGCTGAATGTTTTCTATGGAAAAGTCAGAGTCATGGCCACTCCAGAACCTACCAGGACTTGGAGGTGTGCTTGGGATCATTGTCCTGTTGCAAGGTCCAATGACAACCCAGCTTCAGCTTCCTCATGATGAGGTTGACTGAATACATCTTGTTCTCTCCACAGGAGGCAGGTTTCCAGTACCTCCTCCACACATGTATACTGCTGTTCTCATCCATAAGCCCGAATATCAAATATCTAAAGTTTTGGGACCGTGTTCTGTGGAGCGCTCGGTGTATGGGGCATAGTTACAGGCTGTAGCTCATCTGTTTCTAATCATTGTATTACAGGGTTGTCAGGGAAGCCCACTGTGCCCAATTTACCAATTAGATGGATGTGCCTAATACACTGGATGCAGTGTGTCATACACTTTCAGCCTTTACCTGACTCTGATCTGGAAGCCTATTCCCCTGTGAACCCAGACAGCCAATCAGAACGCGAACAGGAGGCTCCGGGTGAGGGGGCACAGTCCTGCAACACAGAGAACCGTTCATAAACACATGCATTCACGTGGCAGTTAGAGTGGAACCTGCTCGTTAAGAGAGAGTGTGTGTGTGTGTGTGTGTGTGTGTGTGTGTGTGTGTGTGTGTGTGTGTGTGTGTGTGAAGCTGTCGGAGGTGTAGCCTGAGGGGTGAGCTAAGGGAAGCTACACAAACTCTCTGTGTGTTTCAGTGTGTTAGGCGCTCAGCGTAGCCCGAGGGGTTTTCCCGTAGATCCTGTTTATATTTGGAAGTGAGGGAGGAGTCCTAGAGGTGACGGGATGTTAAAAAGAAGTGTCCGACTTCACCCCCACATCTAACACACACACACACACACACACACACACACACACACACACACACACACACTTTCACAGAGTTTAGTTCCAGAGTTCTGATCAAATCTAGAATTCTTCAGGATCCTGAGCAAAACTCAGGCACACAGATGGATGGATGGATGGATGGATGGATAGCTAGATACACAGACAGACAGACAGACAGGTAGGTAGGTGGACAGACCGACAGACAGACAGATAGAAAGGTGAATAGACAGATGAATAGATGAAAGAATAGTTGCATGGATGAATGGCTACACAGCTGGATCAATGGAGGGATGGATGGATAGGTGGGCAAAAGGATGGATGGATGGATGGGTAGATGGATAAAGGGACGGATAGACAGACAGACAGACACATGGATGGGAAAAAGGTTGGTTGGATGGCTGGATGGATGGAAGGATGGATAGGTGGGCCAAAGGATGGATGTAGGGATGTATGGATGGGTAGGTAGATAGATAGATGGAGGGACGGATAGACAGATGGATGGTTGGATATATAGACAGACAGATGGTTGGGAGAGTGGTTGGATGGATGGATAGATGGAGGGATGGATGGATGGGTAGAAAGATAGAGGGATGGAAAGAGTGATGGGTGGATGAGTGGATGTTTGGATAGAGACGACAGATAGACACATGGTTGGGAGAGTGGTTGGATGCATGGATGGGTAGATAGGTAGGTAGATAGATGGAGGGACGAATAGACAGATGGATGGTTGGACAAATAGACAGATAGACACATGGTTGGAAGAGTGGTTGGATGGATGGATGAATTGATGGATGGATGGAGGGACGAATAGACAGATGGATGGTTGGACAAATAGACAGACAGATAGACACATGGTTGGAAGAGTGGTTGGATGGATGGACAGATGGGTGGATGAATTGATGGATGGATTGAGGGATGTATGGATGGGTAGAAAGATAGAGGGATGGAAAGAGTGATGGGTGGATGTTTGGATAGAGATGACAGATAGACACATGGTTGGGAGAGTGGTTGGATGGATGGATGGATGGATGAATTGATGGAGGGATGTATGGATGGGTAGATAGGTAGGTAGATAGATAGATGGAGGGACGAAAAGACAGACAGATAGACACATGGTTGGAAGAGTGGTTGGATGGATGGTTGGAGGGATGTTTGGATGGTAGAAAGATAGAGGGATGGAGAGACTGATGGGTGGATGAGTGGATGTTTGGATAGAGACAGACAGACACATGGATGGGAGAGTGGTTGGATGGATGATTACTCAAATGTATGGAGGGTTAGACGTACATATTGGTGGCTGGATGGATGGATGGATGGCTGAATGGATGGAGAGGGGTATTGATGGCTGTGTGGGTGGATGATTGGAAGGATGAAAGGATCTACAGGATTGATGGATGGATGAATGGGAGAATGGGTGGAAGGGTTTCAGTCTCTCAACACTGGTGGGTTGTGTGTTCACCACCCCCCCCCTCCTGACCCCACCACTGTTTTAAATAAACAACGGTAAATGAGGGGCTCTGAGAGGTCTGGGGAGGTGGGGGTGGAGGAGGAGGGTCTGTTTGGGGGGGTCCCTCAGGCTGTTCAGGTGGGATTGTTTACAGTCCTGTATTCATGTTCTCCCGAGCGTTCGAGAGCTCCTGCTGTTTTCTTTGATCTGGTCGGGTCAGGGTCACATCAGACCGCCCCGGTTCTGCCTGGGTACGGTTCTGAGTTCCTCCTTGATCACTGCATGCCTGGGTCTAATGACTGCTCTTCCTCTCCTGGTTAAATTGAGCACGACGTCGTCACTGAGGAGCTCCAGTCTGATGACCAGAGTGAATGTAGTTGCCTCAGAGTTTGATTGATCACGTGCTCTGATGGTGTGTGGGATTTTACATCTAACCTTGTTCTGTTTTCCTTACCCCCCCACCCCACCCCGTCACACCCCACCCCACCCCACCCACCACTGTCCTGTTCCCATGTTCCCGAATTCCCTTCCTTTATAATCTGTGAACACACTAATTAATCCAGATCTCTCTCTCTCTCTCTCTCTCTCTATGTCTCTATGTCTCTCGCCCCGTTCCTGCCCCCCTCTGCAGTGTGGGGGTATGGTTTCCTGTGTGTAACAGTGATCTCGCTGTGCTCTCTGGTGGGCGCCAGCGTGGTGCCCTTCATGAGGAAAACCTTTTACAAGCGGCTGCTGCTCTACTTCATAGCTCTGGCCATCGGCACACTCTATTCCAACGCCCTGTTCCAGCTCATCCCCGAGGTAGAGTGACCGACACCTCGGTTCTGCTGTTCTCAGCAGCCTTAAATGGCCTTAGCTGGAGCCGCAGAACCCCAACGGAGTTGAAGACGTGCTCTGTGACGGTCCGTTTAGACTCTGAGCGTTTCAGAACGTTTCAAAATTCTGTTTTTTAAAACATTTATCGTAAGAACTTCACAAGAACAGTTCTACACTCTCGTAGAGGAACCGGTTTTGGTTCCATAGGGAACCAGTTTTAGTAAAAGAGCCGTTACAGGTTGGTGAAGAACCTTTACACTGAGTTCTCAAAATAAAAACTCTATTTTATTAACTTTTCTCTTAAGAACAGTTCTACATTTTAAAAAATTAAGGTGTTTCAAAAAGTTATATGAGCAGTGCCATTAAAGAACCACTTTTGGTTCCAAAAAGAACCATTTTTGTAAAGGTTAAGAACATTTCACAGATCTAGATCTGTAAAAGGTTTTAAAATGTTTTTTTTTTATTAACTTTCGTCTTAAAACAAGTTTTACACTCTTAAAACTAAAGGTTCTGCAAAGGAGAACCACTAGAAGAACCAGTCTCAGTTCTATAAAGAACCATTTTTGGGAAGGAGCTGTGAGAAATTGGTAAATAAGATCTTTACATTGAGCTCCTTAGATCTGTTAAATGTTTAAAACCCCAGTTTTTATTAACTTCTATCTTAAGAACATAAGAACAGTTCTACAGTCTTAAAAACATCGGCGTTCCAAACTGTTCTTCGAGCAGTGCCAGTAAAGAACCACTTTGGTTCCAAAAAGGACCATTTTTGTAAAGGTTAGTCCTCTAGATCTGTAAAATCTGTTTTTATTAACTTTCGTCTTAAGACTAGTTTTACACTCTTAAAAATTAAGGTTAGTTTTAAGAACTAATTTCTTCTTAAAACTTAAGTTTTTATTAACTTTCGTAGACTTTCGTTCTGCACTCTTAAAAATATTGGCGTTCCAAACTGTTCCGCAGTGCCGTAGTAGAACCTCTTTTGGACCATTTCTGTAAACGGTTCTGATGGTTCTAGACATAATGGTTCTAAACATTTACCATCACTTTTTCAACAAGTGTCCATTATAGAACCAAAACTGGTTCTTCCGTGGCATTACTGAAAGAACCCTTTATTTGGGGAAAGTTTAGGAACCGCTGCCGTTCTTAATATTCGTACGTTTAAATGGTTTCATTACTAGAGTGAATATCTGCAGCACAGGTTGAAGGTGGAGGTCGGAGGTGGATCTCCGCCCTCTCCTCTGTTACCAGTAGATTTCATGTCGGCTTGTTTCCTTTAGAGGAAAAGTCTGTTGTGAAATCAGGGTGTGATGATTGATCACGACACCATTTTCAGTCTGCTAGCAAACACTGGACTGTCCCCGCCCTCATCTGCATAAAGACACGCCCCCAAAACCAACTTACTACCTTTAACTGTGTGACTTCATTTGCTTCAAAAATCTGTCAAAACTTTTATTTAAAAAAAATAATAAATGTCTTACTTAAATATTTAAACAGAAGCTAGAACCACTAGAACAGCTTATTTCCACCAGGTTCCACCAGGTTCTAAACCATAACCAGTGAAGATCTGAGAGACGGTTTACAGATTTAACACACTCCCTCAGAATCGAGATTGGGGGGTTCGGTGGGTTTGGTGTGAAACACTCGGTTCTAGATAAGCTCCCCCAGTCAGAACACAGTGTTCTACAGTGGAGGTGAAGGGAAGCAGACGTCTGAAGCTCTAATAATAAAAGCTCCTCACAGAAAGTTCTTCACCTAATGGTGATGAAGACGCTGCCTGATGCCTGAGACACGGTTCTACCAGAGTTCTGAGAAGAGCTCGGCTCTAGAACCTGCTTTTAGAACCAGATAATTAAAATGGTGGAGGGATACATGCTGCAGGGTGTAGTGCAGCTACAGAAAGTAGTCCCTAAAGAAAACTGGATTAGTTCAGATTCTCTATTCACTATTTTACCTTCTTCGTCATCTTCATCATCATCATCATCATTCCATATAAAACTCGTGTAGAAGATTCGTGTAGCTTCACTGGTGGATTTGGATAGGAGATAAATTATGGGCTGTATCTATGCTGTAGTCATGGTGACCGACGCCTGCTTCACACCGAACCGACTCTGACTGAGCTCCTCTCTCACCCTGAGTTCTACAGAGAATTTTGGGAAATTGGTGAACTCGCCCTTTAAGAAGATCAATCGTTACCGTGGTAAACGCTCAGACTCTAAACCTGGTCTTACACTGTGTGCCTTTTTAAGTCTGCTGTTGTTTGGTGGTGCTTTGAACTCCGGGCTTTTCCAACCAACAGCTCTCGACCCCCATGCCTCTCCCCAAACTCAGAGGACTACGGAAAAGTGCGGTGAAAAACGGTGATGCCTCCAATATTCCAAATCAGACGTCAAATCCGAGTCAAATCTGAGTCAAATCCGAGTCAAATGATCCTGAATTCCAATCCTAAAACATCTTGATTTGTCTCCAAATCCTCTGAAATGCCTGTTTGATCTTTTTTTTGATGAAATCGGATCCAATCAGTGCACGCTCTCTAAATCCGGTCACCGCCATTCGGTCAGAGACAGCAGTTCGGTGGTCAGTCCTGCCGGGAAAGCCCTGAGGTGTCTTGGAGCTGTGGTGGTCCAATCCCGAATCCCCTCTGACCCCTTCCCTTTGGCTGCTTGTCTGAGGCTCATTGGGGGCTTTTAAAGCAATACTTTGGCCAGAAATCGGAACGTCTTAGCTACATTAGCATCTTACCTCTAGTGCTACTTCATGAGGCATGAGCTTCCGTTACGTCTTAGCTACGTTAGCCTCGTAACTCCACTGCTAATTAATGGGGAATTTAGCTCTTATTATTTGTTAGCTACATTAGCCTTGTAACTCTAGCGCTAATTGGTGGGAAATAGGCTTCCGTTACATGTTAGCTACATTAGCCTTGTAACTCCACTGCTAATTGGTGGGAATTTAGCTCTTATTATTTGTTAGCTACATTAGCCTCATAACTCTAGCGCTAATTGGTGGGAAATAGGCTTCTGTTACATGTTAGCTACATTAGCCTCGTAACTCCACTGCTAAATGGTGGGAAATAGGCTTCCGTTACATGTTAACTACATTAGCCTCTTAGCTCTAGCGCTAATTGGTGGGAAATAGGCTTCCATTACATCTTAGCTACATTAGCCTCGTAACTCCACTGCTAATTGGTGGGAAATAGGCTTCTGTTACTTGTTAGCTACATTAGCCTCCTGGCTCCAAACATGCCCCACGTTTTGAGGTAAGAGAGAGGGCTGGTTTTTGGTTGAACTATCGCTTTAACAGAAGAGCCTAGGGGAACAGGTCAGGAGGGGAACGGGTCAGGAGGGGGGGCGGCGGTGGGGAATTGTCTGTGGTGTGGTTTGGTCTGTGGGTTCTCGAAGGTTAACTCTAATACACACTCTCACACTGTCCTACAAATACAAACTACACAGATACCACACACACACTACACACTCACTACACACACACACACTACACACACACACACTACACACACACTACACACTGTGCTAGAGCCTAATTCAACACACCTGGGCCCCAGCAGAGCCTGTTGAGGGTTGCAGTCCTGATGGTTTGCGTGAGTGACCTGACTGTGTGTCTCTGTGTAGGCGTTTGGGTTCGACCCCCTGGAGGCGTACTACGTCTCCAAGTCTGCGGTGGTTTTCGGAGGTTTCTACCTCTTCTTCTTCACTGAAAAGGTTCTCAAGATGATCCTCAAACCCAAAAAGAAGGTAAGAGTTTGTGTGTTGTGGTGTGGACTGTATCAGGGTGATGGAGGGTGGAAGGTGGAGGGTGGAGGCGCCCCGCTCTGGCATCAACCTCCACTGTTAAGCCGTTGGGAGGCTCTCAATGTGTGAGAAGTCCGTTCTCTGCACACCTTCACTACAGCAGCTCTAGAACATCCCACAATCTTAGCGGTTTCCGAGTTGCTACCACCCTTCGCCCACTGTCTCAGTCATATCAGAACATTATGACCACCCTGGTTTGGGATGAACTCGGCCCGGGACGTCACAGATGCCATGTGACCGGATTTACTGCAGGTATGTGTTATAAACAGGCGAGCACACCAGTCAGCTGTAGCAGAGTGCAGAACCGTCGTCACGGGCGAAGGACACGATCTGACTGATAATAGGGTACCAGGTGGTAGGTGGTAGCATCTCTGAAACCACTAACTTAGTGGGATGTTCTAGAGCCGAATGGACTTCTTACAGTCCCTGTAGAGAAGAAGTACTGGCAATAGAATAGGACTCTCTGAAGCAAATAAACATCATGACCCTATTGGCTCCATGCTGCCTAATAATGCCAGGCGTGGGCTAGAGGGGTATATAAAGCCCCCCAGCATTGAGGAGCTGTGGTGTTCACTGGAATGATGGTGGAGGAGCTCCATCCAGTACTTTTGGGATGAGTGAGGAAGTTGGAGATGAGGTGAGGTGGTGATCATCAATCATTTTGACCCTAATTTTCTCTTGTATGCAATCAAATCCTCACAGCAATGCTCCTCCTCCAAAATCTAGTAGAAAGTCTTCTTCTCTGGACAGTAGAGACAGTTACTCCAACAGTTACTCTAGCCTTGATTTCAGATGAAACAACAAATAGGCAGGTGTCCCAATACTTTTGTCCATATAGTGTATAATTTACTTCTTTTTATTTGACATTATTATTGTTTAAAATATCGCAGCGAAGTGAAAAGTGATTCTCAATGTTAACAGTTTGTAATATTCTTGTTATTAATACAAATGTAAAATTCGTCTTAATTAAAATCCGTGTTTAAGTGGGAATATTAATCAGTGAGTAATTGGAGAGTTCAGGCCTGGCTGTGGTTTGGTGAATTCTCCTGAATCATGGGAGCATAAAGAACATGGGTGGTTTAAAGAGTGACTGATTGAGCAGATGACTGACCCGTGTCCTGTTTTTAGGTGATATTTTAGGTGATCTGGACGTCAGCTCATGGAACTGCACTCATGGACTGCACTTTAACCTTTATTTGGTTTTGATAAACATGTTTGACCACTTCAGTCACTGTGACATAAACACTGTCTGTTTTAGGATGGAGCGTCCTGTTCGGACAGCAGGTATTGATTTTAGTTGGACAGCTGCCCTGGTCTTGTCTGATGTCTGATGTCACCGACAACAGAAACATTAACAGAACGTGGTGTAAATCTGTAAAAGTTCATTAAAAAAAGTAATTATACACAGACTAACGAGATGTGAGCTTAGAAAATGTTCATCCAACCTGTATGGGTGTATGGTCAGTATGAACAGTACAGACAGTATGGTTGGAATGGACAGTATAGACAGTATGGTTGGAATGGACAGTATAGATAGTATGGTTGGAATGGTCAGTATAGATAGTATGGTTGGTATGGTCAACATGGTCTTCATGGTCTGTATGGTAGGTATGGACAGTATGGTTAGTATGGTTGGAATGGACAGTATAGACAGTGTGGTTGGAATGGTCAGTATAGATAGTATGGTTAGTATGGTTGGAATGGACAGTATAGACAGTATGGTTGGTATGGTCAACATGGTCTTCATGGTCTGTATGGTAGGTATGGACAGTATGGTTAGTATGGTTGGAATGGACAGTATAGACAGTATGGTTGGAATGGTCAGTATAGATAGTATGGTTAGTATGGTTGGAATGGACAGTATAGACAGTATGGTTGGAATGGACAGTATAGATAGTATGGATGTTATGGTCAACATGGTCTTCATGGTCTGTATGGTAGGTATGGACAGTATGGTTGGAATGGTCAGTATAGATTGTATGGTTGGAATGGACAGTATAGATAGTATGGTTGGTATGGTCAACATGGTCTTCATGGTCTGTATGGTAGGTATGGACAGTATGGTTAGTATGGTTGGAATGGACAGTATAGACAGTATGGTTGGAATGGTCAGTATAGATAGTATGGTTAGTATGGTTGGAATGGACAGTATAGACAGTATGGTTGGTATGGTCAACATGGTCTGTATGGTAGGTATGGACAGTATGGTTAGTATGGTTGGAATGGACAGTATAGACAGTGTGGTTGGAATGGTCAGTATAGATAGTATGGTTAGTATGGTTGGAATGGACAGTATAGACAGTATGGTTGGAATGGTCAGTATAGATAGTATGGTTAGTATGGTTGGAATGGACAGTATAGACAGTATGGTTGGTATGGTCAACATGGTCTGTATGGTAGGTATGGACAGTATGGTTAGTATGGTTGGAATGGACAGTATAGACAGTGTGGTTGGAATGGTCAGTATAGATAGTATGGTTAGTATGGTTGGAATGGACAGTATAAACACTATGGTTGGTATGGTCAACATGGTCTTTATGGTCTGTATGGTAGGTATGGACAGTATGGTTGGAATGGACAGTATAGACAGTATGGTTGGTATGGTCAACATGGGCTTTATGGTCTGTATGGTAGGTATGGTCTGTATGGTTAGTATGGTTGGAATGGACAGCATAGACAGTATGGTTGGAATGGACAGTATAGACAGTATGGTTGGTATGGTCAACATGGTCTTCATGGTCTGTATGGTAGGTATGGATAGTATGGTTGGAATGGACAGTATAGACAGTATGGTTGGAATGGTCAGTATAGATAGTATGGTTGGTATGGTCAACATGGTCTTTATGGTCTGTATGGTAGGTATGGACAGTATGGTTGGAATGGTCAGTATAGATTGTATGGTTGGAATGGACAGTATAGATAGTATGGTTGGAATGGACAGTATAGATAGTATGGTTGGAATGGACAGTATAAACACTATGGTTGGTATGGTCAACATGGTCTTTATGGTCTGTATGGTAGGTATGGATAGTATGGTTGGAATGGACAGTATAGACAGTATGGTTGGAATGGTCAGTATAGATAGTATGGTTGGTATGGTCAACATGGTCTTTATGGTCTGTATGGTAGGTATGGACAGTATGGTTGGAATGGTCAGTATAGATTGTATGGTTGGAATGGACAGTATAGATAGTATGGTTGGAATGGACAGTATAGATAGTATGGTTGGAATGGACAGTATAGACAGTATGGTTGGTATGGTCAACATGGGCTTTATGGTCTGTATGGACAGTATAGAAGGTATGGTTGGGATGGTCAGTATGCACAGTATGGTTGGTATGGTCAACACAGTCTTTATGGTCTGTATGGTAGGTATGGACAGTATGGTTCGTATGGTTGGAATGGACAGTATAGACAGTATGGATGTTATGGTTGGAAAGGAAAAGTATAGATAGTATGGTTGGGATGGTCAGTATGCACAGTGTGGTTGGTATGGTCAGCATAGACAGTATGGTCAGTATAGACGGCGTGGTTGGAATGGTCAGGTTGCACGGTATAGTGAGTTTGGTCGGTATGGTCAGGATGGTCTATATAGTCCTTATTACCAGGGGGCTTATAACCGGGGGGGCTTTTAAATACCGTGTTAGTTAAAAGTGTTGATCTGCTCAGCTGAAGGCTGGTGGTTCCTGTTCAGCAGGTGAGCACATATTTGAGTGACAGTGAGGGTGAGCCAGTGTGTGGAGTGCACTGGAGTGTCTTATAGAGGAAAGCAGGACAGCCTGCTTGTGGGGGGGGGCTGTTTAACTGGTGGGGGGCCCTGCCTTAGTTCTAGTTTTTCTGACTGTGGGGAGAAATCAGCTCATTGTCCAACAGTCTGTGTTAAAACTCAGCAAATGGACAAAATGCGCCCCCTAGTGGAGAACAAGAAGAAGTGCACACCCTGAACCCTCTCTCTCTCTCTCTCTCTCTCTCTCTCCCTCTCTTTCTTTCTCTCTCTCTCTCTCTCTCTCTCTCTCTCTCTCTCTCTCTCGTGCCCTCTCGTGCCCTCAGGGAGGTCATGGTCACAGTCACTTCCCAGCGGAGCACTATGGTAACGGGGATGTGGAGGATGGAGTGATGGAGAAGCTGCAGAACGGAGAGGCAGGGGGAGAAGTTTCTTTACCACGGGTGGACGGAGAGATCAGGGGGGTTGCGGAGGACGACAAAATGCTGAGCACTGCGCAGACGGTGCAGGTGAGGACAACATTTGCTCACTTACACCAAATAGTGTGGAGTCGTTTAGCCCCGCCCACTCACCCTAGAACAGCTTAGCCCCACCCAACATACAGCACTGTAGCCCTGCCCATTCCACCAACAGCAGTTCTGCTTCATCCATTCAAAATACAACACATTAGCCCCGCCCATTCAGCCGCCTGCAGTTTAACCCCGCCCATTTTGCCAACTGCAGTGTTTTAGATGTTTTAGTTTTTCTCTCTCTCTCTCTCTCTCTGTCTCTCTCTCTCTCTATGCCTCTCTCTCTTATCTGCAGGACTCCCAGAGCAGTGGTGGTGGGGGTACAGGTGGGTGTTACTGGCTGAAGGGTCGCGCATACTCCGACATCGGCACCCTGGCGTGGATGATCACTCTGAGCGACGGCCTGCACAACTTCATCGACGGCCTGGCCATCGGGGCGTCCTTCACCGCCTCCGTCTTCCAGGGGATCAGCACCTCAGTGGCCATCCTTTGTGAAGAGTTCCCTCATGAGCTGGGTGAGTCTCCCGGACCCCCTCACTCAGCTCTCGCTCAGTCCTAGGTCTTGGGTGGTCGAGTGCCTCCAACACCTCCTACCTAGAGAATCCTATAGAGGTTCTGATGGTTAAGAGGTTCCCCCACAGTTTCCTGAGCCACCCAGCCAGGTTCCTCTGAAGGTTCTTTGGGACATTGGACCCTTTTCACAAGCTTTTCACAACCGTTAGCCCACCTTTACCTGAAAACACTGCAGCCATCAACAGTAGAGGAACAGGAAGCTCAAGGAACAGCTGAGCTGTAACACTGAGCTCTAACCACAGCCCTGGACGTTCACAGCCCTGGACGTTCACAGCCCTGGACACTGTACAGAACTACATTAAAGGCCCATATCTTACTTTTTTCTTACATTTTATTCATATTCCGTTAAGCTGTACTCATGTTTATGCAGCTTTGTTAACTCTTTTTATCCTTTAGAATTTACCCGGACTTGTTGAGTGAGACGGCCACAGACAGAGTAAACAGACAGTTATGGTTAAATAAAAAATCTAATAAATAAAAATATTATTATATAAATATATAATAAATAATTTATATAAATGTATATGTAATATACATATATTATATTATATTTTATATATTATTATATACAATAATATATTATATATAAAAAATATTTTATTACACTACGATTATGCCATTTACTTTCCGTATTTTTCCTTTAACCAATAAGGAATTATCATAACAATAATACTTCCAGGACATTCCAACATTCCCTGGTCTCACTTTCCCCTCCTCTCCTGACCCACCACCCTAATCCGTCTGTTGTTCCTGCAGTCTGAGCTCAGACTCTATCTGAACTGAACCTCTGTGCCTCTGTCTCCCCCTGCAGGTGACTTTGTGATCCTGCTGAATGCTGGGATGAGCATCCAGCAGGCCCTTTTCTTCAACTTCATATCAGCCTGCTGCTGTTACTTAGGAATGGCCTTCGGAATTCTGGCCGGGAATCAGTTCTCCCCAAACTGGATCTTCGCCCTGGCGGGGGGGATGTTCCTCTACATCGCGCTGGCAGACATGGTGAGGGTCCGAATAGGGGCGCAGCACTCATATTGGATCACACTGCTGTATATTGTAAATACACTCTAATGTAGGGAGGACAGACCACCAGCCCAATAATACTTGGTCGGTGGTGGTCCTGTGGTGGTCCCTTTCCACTGATGAATAGAGCAGCATTGTTTATTGTTTTTATCACTAAAATTTGATAAAACTACTTAATTAGTTAATCAGTAATAATAATGAGGATAATAGCAATAATTAAATACAATTAATATTTTAATATTGAACATGAATTCAGAATTATTATTATTATTATTATTATTATTTTACTATATAGCTGTTTAATATCATAAATATTATATAGAAATGGATACTAATAATGTATTAAATATATATTTTGTATTTTTTTGTATTTTATTTATTAATTTTTTTTTTTCTTTTTAAACAAGACAGATTCTTTTTAACCAATCAGTGTCCTGACTGTCGTATGATCACGTGTCTTCTGTCCGTCCAGTTCCCGGAGATGAACGAGGTGAGCCGAGAGGAGGAGGAGGCCGGGGGAAGTGGCTCCTTTGTCACCTTCGCCATCCAGAACGCTGGCCTGCTGACCGGTTTCAGCATCATGCTCCTCCTGACCGTCTACTCGGGGCAGATCCAGATGGGATAGTGGCAGACCAGGACTAAACCTGGGTCCTGCTGGACTAATTTTAAGCTTTTAACCCCCTGGTCTTCAGGGGGCGCACCCAAAGAGAGGAGAGTGACGGACTCCGGCGTTAGCTCTGAGCCTGAACTGTGCAGTTTTTAAAAACTGGACCAGCTGGACTAGGTCTGGACCAAAACCTGAAAAACAACAACCGGATAGGCCTAGTGTAGAACTAGTCCAGATGTAGTGTACTAACTTTGGACCTGGCTTGCAGCCCAGGCTGACTGAGCCAGTCAGAGATGCACCAGACGGATCAAACTGACCTAGAATATGCATCTGCTTAATTTCCTTTCGCTGTTTTTCCGACCTTTTCCTCCAGCTTTCCTCCTTTTTCCGTCTTTATTCCATACAGTGGCCTTGCCCGTACCTTCATCATCATCATCATGATCATCATCATGAATGAATGTTTGTGTATGCTTATACTCATTAACCTACTTGCTTTACTCACACCGGTTACCCCCCCCCCTCCCCCATTACGGGCTACGCGGTGGTGCTGCATCAAAGTCCATTAAAAGTGTGGTCAGGTGTGTGTCTGAGAAAGGAATAAAGGAATACTCGACTAATAATAACCTAATCTCTATCTGCTGTATCTGTAGTGTATAGTAAATTACCACAGACAATAATTTCATCATGTTTCCTTAAATTGAAAAATAACCCCAAAAACTGCTGACCGGAAACTCGCTTATAATTAAGGACAATGGCCAGATGCTTTAAAGGAGTACTACCGAGTTGTTCATTATAACCTCTATCTGCTGCATCTGTAGTGTATAGTAAATTACCACTGACAGTAATTTCAAAGAATTGTTTCCCTAAACTAAAACAGTAGAAAATCTGAGACTCAAAATTTGCTTATAACAGAAGCCAATGGGCAGATGCTTTAAAGGGGTGCTCCAGTATGGTTCCTAATAACCTCTATCTTCTGCATCTCTATTGTACGGCTGATCACCACAGACAATAACTTCATTGCATTTCCCCGAATTTGGAAAATAGCAGAGAAACTGTCAGCTGGAAATTCATTTACAATGAAAGCCAATGGGCAGACGCTTTAAAGGAGCAGTCCGCTGTTTTTCATAGTAATCTGTAGGTGCTGTATCTGTAGTGTACGGCTGATCACTACAGACAATAAATTAGACACGTTTCCCTGAACTTGGAAAATTGCAGAGAAACTTCCAACTGGAAACTCCTTTACAATTGAAGCCAATGGACAGACCCTTTAAAGGAGCAGTCTAAGATTGTTCATATTAGTCTCTATCTGCTTTATCTTGGGCTTACCATTAGCTTGTGACTGTTTCATTACATCTGGACACTATTAAGCTCAGTTAAGTCTCAAATATTCTACTTTTAACCATATTTAGCAATAATTATAAACTAAAAATGTTAACTATAACACATGATCATACGCTGCTATTTGCTTTTTCAGCTTTTAAAGTGAGCTTTTACAGGCTCCACTGAATCCCCATGTACCCCACAAAACCTCAGAAAAAGCCCAACGAACCTGAATCTGTGTTGTTAAATAGGACAAAGTGATTAATGGGATTCGTTTCAGGTGTTTATTCGGGGAACTCAGCGTCTGCCCATTGGCTTCTATTAGAAGTGAGTTTTGAGTCGGCAGGTTTTCAGTGATTTTCGGAGTTCTGCTTGACATGTTGAAATTATTCTCTGAGCTAATCAACCGTAGGCAACCGGTCCAGCAGATGGAGATCAGCTTGAGGACGGTTGGGGTACACCTTTAATTAAGACCTTCTCCATTGAGTGCATGTTTCCAGATCCGTGAGGACCCCCAGCCAGTGCACGCTTACTCCGTACCAGCTGGAGTTGAACCGGGAACCGTGGACTAGGTGTTTAAATATAGGTAGCTCTTAATACAACCCTGTGTGTGATGTTCCATTAACTCAGTACTAAACTGTTAGCTATAGCTGCTGCTGTCTCGAACCCGCTAAACTAGCTTAACAAAAGCCCATAACTTCTTAATGTAGGAGGTGTTTGTGCCATTGCATTAGCATACACATACCCTAGTGCTTTAGCCTAGTCAGAAAGTCATACCTGTGCAGGTGTTCGCTTTCTCATGCACAAAACACACCAACCCGAACTGAAACTGTCCTCAAAACATTGAAAAAAAAACGTTATCTATGATTTAATTATTTGTGTTTATTATTATTATTATTATTATTTTTTTTTTTTTTACTGTACTAAAATCCATGAGACCAAATTTCTGCCCCCTTTCCCCCTTTTTTAACACCATTCTGTGTAAAATGTCTTTTATCTGTTCATCTCTGTCAGATTTAATCATATTTATCTGTCTCTCTCTTTTGTCTTTCCGAAGGGCAACCCCACCCTTTCCCTCCCAAAATTTCCTGCATAGCTCAGAGTCGGAGGTTTGGTGTGAAACTGAGCTTCACCATAAAGAAACTCAGCTCTGATTACTTTACAGTGGTGGTGAATGGACCAAGGCATCGGTTGCCATGACTACAGCACAGATACAGCCCATAATTGATCTCCTATCCAAACCCACCAGTGCAGCTACAACACAAGTCTTCTGAGTTTTATATGGGATGATGATGATGATGATGAGGATGATGATGATGATGATGAGGGTAAAATAGTGAATAGAGAATCTGAACTAATGCAGTTCTCTTTAGGGACTACTTTCTGTAGCTGCACTACACCCTGCAGCATGTATCCCTCCACCATTTTAATGATCTGGTTCTAAAAGCAGGTTCTAGAGCCGAGCTCTTCTCAGAACTCTGGTAGAACCGTGTCTCAGGCATCAGGCAGCGTCTTCATCACCATTAGGTGAAGAACTTTCTGTGAGGAGCTTTTATTATTAGAGCTTCAGACGTCTGCTTCCCTTCACCTCCACTGTAGAACCACAGCTCTCAGGCACTGAAATGTAGAAAATTGTGGGGTTGCCCTTGTTACACTGTAATCAGGTTTATTATTATTATTACTATGGGATATTATTATCATGTTTCTGTATGTCTTCCATGTTCTCTGTTGACTCCTGTTGTGCAAACGCTGGGTCGTTATTCCTCCAAGATGTTGATGGTTTGACTTTAATGTAATATGCAGTTCTGAACACTAGAGGGCAGCACAGGGTTTTGATTATTCACATTGGCCTCAAGTTCTTTTGCATGTGTCATTTTATATATATATATATATATATATATATATATATATATATATATATATATATAATGCACTGATTCAGGTCATACTTTTAATATATTGAGTTTATCTGTGGATGACTAGACCCAGGTATTATTATTATTATTATTATTATTAGTCTTAATAATAATAATATTTTTGTTATTCTATTATATATTTTTGATTGATGTTATTACACCCTTAATGAGCGTATCTCAGTTAAAACTGAAGACGTATTTGAGGGAAAGCTGAATACTATTGAACTGTACTTAATATAAAATATAATACAGTGAAATATAAAAGTCTGGGCAGGTCATGTGATCAGCAGAGTGCTATTCATCAGTGATGTTACAAACCGCATCTGTCAGTTGTTACCAGTTTTATTCATTCCACTTAGTCTAGAACGTTCCCCACGTTCTCCTGATGAGGGCGTGGTCTTTGTGTTCGCTCTGCCTTTGAAGCTGAAATGAAGGAGGGAGGTGCTCTGGAGCCGTTGTTTGTTTGTTTGTTTGTTTGTTTGTTACATTAAAACTGTGTGTGATGATTTCCATGTAGAGGAACTGAAGCCAGTATGTGTTTGTGTGCCATGCATCTCCCCTGCTCTGCGGTTCATCATGTGAGAGGCCTGATGTCCTCTCTGTCCTGCTCGGCCAAGTGCTGAAGCTGTGCTATAGCGTGAGCTGTGGATGAACTTTCACCTTTTAATGGAAGATTTGCTGGAGAAATAATAGAAAATGTGTTCCAGTCGTGTGTGTGTGTGTGTGTGTGTGTGTGTTTGTGTGTGTGTGTGCTGATTTACTGTAGTACACATGTTCAGTCGCCGGTCTTAATGACTACTAGGCCTGATGGCTCAGCTGCGTCAGTGCGTACCCTGATGACCCGGATGCAGCAGCAGTGTTGTAGCTCTGTGGAGAATTCAGTCAGGAGGCCGCTGTATTAATAAAGTCATTTGTAAAGTGACACTTTGCCATAATTACTGGCATCCTTCATTAAAAAGGTAAAGGTATAATCAGTGTATTAAGCAGGCCACATTCACAGTGAGCGATCAGTCGAGCTTAAATCAGTGGATAATGTGTGAGTTTCAGAACAGAAAGTAGATCTCTGATGTCTGCAGGTTTTTGACCATCCACATCACATCTTTATTTTACAGTCCATTAGTGTAAATAAGTCTAAATAAGTGTTTTTAATGTGTTTAATTACTTAATTAGATTTATTGTAGCAAAAAACAAGTTAAAAACGGCAAGTTCAAAAGTATTGGAACATTAAATAATGTTTAAGTAATGTTTGCACAATTTATATATACATATATATATATAATGCAAAACTTACTGGAGAAGAAACATATAGAAAATAGAAAGAAATTATGGCTTTTTATGAATTATTGTTTAAAAAGGTACTTTTTTTTCTAAAGGTTGAAAGTTTAAAAAGTGAATAAAAATATTAATTAATAATCATAAGTAATAATAAGGCATGTTGTCAAAAAAAACTTTTTAGATTACAAAACTGCTAATTACCAATCTGCATTTAGATTAAATTGACGATACCACATATTATTAATGTAAATATAAGTGTATAAATATATGTGTGTATATATCTATATCTATCTATACATATATAGATATATATATACCTATGATGTTTATATACCTGTATCTATAGATATAGTTATAGATACAGATAGATAGATAGATATATCTATGATGTTTCTTCTCCATAAATATATAGTTATGCAAAAGTTACTGGAAAAGAAACATCATAGGTATATATATAGATATAGATATATACACACATATATATTTATACATGTATATTTACCAATCTACATTTTACAGAGTGCTTAAATTGACAGTACCAAATATTATTAATACAAATATATGTGTATATATATATATAGAATTATGCAAAGGTTACTGGAAAAGAAACATCATAGGTCTATATATAGAAATATATATATACACATATATATTTATACAAATATATTTACATTAATTTGATATAGTATTGTCAATTTAAGCACTCTGTAAAATGAAGTTATTACTTATAATTATTTCTTTATATTTGTATTCACTTTTTAAACTTTTATCCTTTAGAAAAATAAGTACCTTTAAAAAGCAGGAAAGTTATTCTTTGGTAAAAGTGTTTATATTCTTTTTTTTTTTTTTTTAGTTTCCTATAGTTTCAGCCCAGTTCCCAGATCCAGATTAAGCTCAAGACTAGTCCTAATCCGAAGTGTAATTATGAATGGCTTTACATCATTCAGTTTAGTAATGTTTATTAAGCCTTGTTTAATGTCTTAATGTCTGCTCAGCTTTTTATGATGTTTATTTCAGTCCTGGGACTTTTATTTTGGAGGGCGGTGCGTGTTTTGACTCCACGCCCCTAGACACGCCCCCCGGCCCGGGCGTGCAGCTGGCCGTGCGCTGGAGCAGGGCTGAGGTTGTGCGGAGAGCGGTTCCGTGTCAGACGAGGTTCGGTTCCGAACAGGTTGATCAGCAGATCATTAATTAGTTTAATAAGCTTTAATAATCAATGTCTGCCTGACCTGGAGTCGCGCGCTTTTGCGCAGTAAGCGTGCACGTGGTTAAAGTGAAAGGTGTGTGTGTGTGTGTGTGTGTGTGTGTGTGTGTGTGTTTGGAGGGAGGTAGACCTTTCACACAGTGCAGGACTGCAGGGTCCTCTGTCTCAGACAGGTTGGAGTTTATTCACGAGCGTCAGGCAGAATGAAGCTCCTGCCCTTCATCTTCATCATCCTCATCTGCTGGATCCAGCTGCTCACACACACTGCAGGTGAGTTACAGAGACAGATGAGGAAGCACATCTGCATTTCTGATCATATGTAAACATCTGGAGGTCTGATCTTCACGTGAAACGTCTTTAATCATCATTTATAAAAATAGAATTCAAAGAAATTATTATAAAATGATTATTATAGAATCAGACTCAGGAGCAGAAGATCAGCTGCAGATGATCAGATCATGGTTGGAGAGGATTATTGTGGAGGAGTCTGGAGTCTGATTTAAACCTCAGACGTTTAGTCTGGTCTGATCTTGATTGATGGTTGAAGTGAGGGTTGAAGATCAGATCACCATGGTCAGATCCAGAGAGCTCTCTGAGGCCTTCAGAAAGAAGGGTGGAGATGTTGTAGAGGAGCTGACCAACATGACCAGGTCAGGACGTCCCAGCATGTCCTAGAACCACAAGACGAGTAAAGAAGCCTCCAACAGTCCTAAAATCTCATCATGGTAGCAGGTAGATCTCACCACAGCGTCCAGACCAGACCAGACCAGACCAGACTAGCCTAGATCTTCATGGGAGGAAGAAACCCCTCAGGGCAAAGCTCCAATGAAGCTCCGCCCATTGTTCCAGAAGTCCTGGTTTCTGCAAAGGGTTTAATTGGGTTTCAGCCGAAACAGAGATGTTTCCTTTGCATTTGACCCATCTTTGGCAGTGAACACACACACACACACACACACACACACATCTACACACACACTAGTGAACTAGAGGCAGTGAGAACACACACACACCCAGAGCGGTGGGCAGCCAACTCCAGCACCCGGGGAGCAGAGAGAGGGTGAAGGACCTTGCTTAAGGCCAAGCCCAGGTATCGAACCCACAACCCTGTCATCGACAGCCCAGAGCTCTAACCGCTGAGCCTCCACTGCCCCGTGAGCCAGATTGTCTCTGCCCAGTTAAGGTGACTGAGGTGAATATGAAGAGTAACTGTTCACTGGAACTCGGACTGTGACCCATTAACTCTTAATGTATGTAAATGAAAACTCTCGGCAGCCTGAATTCACTCGTAATATTTAACCAACTCTTACAGTACTGAACTAAAGCTCCTACAGAACTGAGGAACTCCTTCATTATTGAGTTCCTTTTATAACGCTGAATTAAAAGTGTGGAATATAAATATGAGTAAAAAAAAGTACTGAGTCACTTTTATAATTGTAATTTTTAAAAAGTATTCTACAATGCTGAGTAGTGGGGGGTAATGATTATATGTCATTGTATCCTGATAAGTTGTTTTTTAAGCATATTGAGGATATCAGAGCTTAACGAACTCTGATCAACTACATTTCATTACAAACAGTGTAATTAATCTGGTTTAATTGGATTAAATGCAGCATATTTTAAGTGCTTAGTGTGGGAGAGTATTTGAGTAGTAGTTTTTAAGAATTTGTTGCAAAATTGTAAATGTATTTAAATATCGGGATATAATATTTTTACCAGCCCTAATATTGAGTAACTTTTATAATGTGGAATTAGAGCTCTAGTATTAGATACAGTGCATAAAATGATGAATTAAAACTGTGTAATATTGAGTAACTTTTATAATGTGGAAAAAAAAACTCTAGTATTGATAAAGTTGTGTGATGTAGAATTAAAATTGTATAATATTGTAAATATAAGATATAATATAACAATGTGGAATTAAAACTGTAGTACTGAGTAAATGTATTAATGTAGAATAAAATTGTACGAGAATCTATGAGTAACATTTATGATGTATAATTGAAACTAGTATTGAATCCATTTAATAATGTATAATTCAGGTTCTATGGTATTAAGAACATTTTATTACTGGAATTAAAACTGTAGTTCAGGGATATTTTATAATGTGGAATTAAAACTCTAGAATTAAGTTACTTTTATTGTGTGGAAATCAATACTAGATTTTTAAGTATTGAGTAAATGTAATTATTAGAATTCTGTAATATTGAATTATTTTTATAATGTGGAATTATAACTGTAGTATGGATAAAATTGCATGATGTCGAATTACAATTGTATAGTATTGAGTAAATGTAATTATGTAGAATTAAATTGTATAAGATTGCGTTATTTTTATAACGTGGAATTAAAACTAGTATTGAATAAATGTATTCATGTAGAATTAAAATTCTATAATATTGAGTACATTTTATTACGTGTAATTAAAACTATAGAATTAAGTTTCATATTGTGAAAATCAGTGCTAAATTGTTGATTCCACATTATAAAAATAACCCAGTACTACAGTTTTAATACATTTTATATCTTTTAATTTTATAGTATTGAGTAAATTATTTAGAATTTCTTTCATAAAGTGGATTTAAAACTGTGGTATTGAGTATTTTCTTAAATTAAAACTCTAGTATCGATTGCATTGTATAATGTAGAATTACAGTTTTATAGTATTAAGTAAATGTAATTATATAAAATTAAAATGTTATAATATTGCATTATTTTTATAATGTGGAATTAAAACTGTAATATTGAATAAATGTATTCATGTAGAATTAAAATTCTATAATATTGAGTACATTTTATTACATGGAATTATTACTCTAGTATTGATTACAATGATTATAATGTAGAATTACAATTTTATAGTATTGAGTAAATGTAATTATGTAGAATTAAAATTATATAATGTGTTATTTTTATAATGTGAAATTAAAACTGTAGTATTGAATAAATGTATTAATGTATAATTACTTTTCTATAATATTGAGTACATTTTATTACATGGAATTAAAACTCTAGTGATGTGAAATTAAAACTCTAGAATTAAGTTTCATAATGTGAAAATAAGTGCTAGAGTGTTATTTCTACATTATAAAAATAACCCAGTACTACAGTTTTAATACATTTTATAGTATTGAGTAAATGTAATTATTTAGAATTAAAATTCTATAATATCGACTAACTTTTATTTTAGTGGATTTAAAACTGTGGTATTGAGTCAATTTTATTATGTAGAATTAAAACTCTAGTATTGATTACATTGTGTAATGTAGAATTCCAGTTTTATAGTATTGAGTAAATGTAATTATATAAAGTAATTCTATGGTATTGAGTAAGTTTTTGGGTAACTGTGCCTCTCGCAGCTCAGTCGTGTGAGGGCCGCTGTGGGGGGAAGCTGGCCGAGTGTTCCTGTCACTCCACCTGTGAATCGCTGCTGAGCTGCTGTCCGGATTTTAAACAGTTTTGCTTGGAGATTTCCCCCCATTCCGGATCTCTGCTCGGAGGAACAGACTTCCGAATCCTCAACGTCGTCTTCAACCTCAGCTCCGTCCTGACCTGCAGGTGAAGAGTGTCCCTCCTCCACGTGCAGAAGACACCGAGCCGGTTTCAGAAAGCGCTGCTCACTCTCCTGTTCAGCCTCCTGAATTCCAGCCCTGTCACAGTGTAGCCCCACCCATTCAGCCTCCAGCAGTGTAGCCCCACCCATTCAGCCTCCAGCAGTGTAGCCATCACCCATTCAGCCTCCAGCAGTGTAGCCATCACCCATTCAGCCTACACCAATGTAGCACCACCCATTCAGCCTACAGCAGTTTAGCCCCACCCATTCAGCCTACACCAATGTAGCACCACCCATTCAGCCTCCAGCAGTGTAGCCCCACCCATTCAGCCTCCAGCAGTGTAGCCATCACCCATTCAGCCTACACCAATGTAGCACCACCCATTCAGCCTCTAGCAGTGTAGCCCCACCCATTCAGCCTACAGCAGTGTAGCCCCACCCATTCAGCCTCCAGCAGTGTAGCCCCACCCATTCAGCCTCCAGCAGTGTAGCCCCCACCTATTCAGCCTCCAGCATTTCTTTATGCAGTTAATTATTATGTGTTTAAAATGTTAAAATATTTAAATGAGTTATTGATTGTTTTTGTTGCAGGTTTAAGTCTGAGATTGTAACTCAGGGTTACGTGGACGGGGACGGTGTTGGTCACTGCATTTCTCCCATGCTGTTTGAGTCTGGCTGGATCCCATTTGAAGTCTCCACTGATGGAGTGAACTACAACAGAGCAGGCAGGTGGCTGTCAGGTGAGCGCCCACTTCTGCTGAGTTACTACTGTCAGATATTACTACTGTCAGACTAGCGTACAGGTTCTATTTATTTTTACTTGATTGATTGATTGATTGATTGACCAGTCCATCACAGTAAGCTGAGTGCGGTGTTCAAGCTCCTCCTGGTGAACGGGACGCACTGGCAGTACTACGGCACTCCAGGGGTCGGGGGGATTTTGCTGATGGTGTGGAACGCCTCACTAATAAACGCTGAAAGAGTCAATATAGAGCTGTGGGGCTACGAGGAGACCGGTGAGTAGAGCAGAACCTACCAGACTCTTTCCTTTCCATACTCCATACCTACATTTAGAGCCTTATTAATATTCACCCTAATGAGAGACTGTAGCTCCGCCTCCTCAGTGTATATCACAATACCTACATTTAGAGCGTTATTAATATTCCCCCTAATGAGAGACTGTAGCTCCTCCTCCTCAGTGTATATCACAATACCTACATTTAGAGCCTTATTAATATTCACCCTAATGAGAGACTGTAGCTCCGCCTCCTCAGTGTATATCACAATACCTACATTTAGAGCCTTATTAATATTCACCCTAATGAGAGACTGTAGCTCCGCCTCCTCAGTGTTTATCACAATACCTACATTTAGAGCCTTATTAATATTCACCCTAATGAGAGACTGTAGCTCCGCCTCCTCAGTGTATATCACAATACCTACATTTAGAGCCTTATTAATATTCACCCTAATGAGAGACTGTAGCTCCGCCTCCTCAGTGTTTATCACAATACCTACATTTAGAGCGTTATTAATATTCACCCTAATGAGAGACTGTAGCTCCGCCTCCTCAGTGTATATCACAATACCTACATTTAGAGCGTTATTAATATTCACCCTAATGAGAGACAGTAGCTCCTCCTCCTCAGTGTATATCACAATACCTACATTTAGAGCGTTATTAATATTCACCCTAATGAGAGACTGTAGCTCCTCCTCCTCAGTGTATATCACAATACCTACATTTAGAGCGTTATTAATATTCACCCTAATGAGAGACTGTAGCTCCTCCTCCTCAGTGTATATCACAATACCTACATTCAGAGCGTTATTAATATTCACCCTAATGAGAGACTGTAGCTCCGCCTCCTCAGTATATATCACAATACCTACATTTAGAGCCTTATTAATATTCACCCTAATGAGAGACTGTAGCTCCGCCTCCTCAGTATATATCACAATACCTACATTTAGAGCCTTATTAATATTCACCCTAATGAGAGACTGTAGCTCCGCCTCCTCAGTGTATATCACAATACCTACATTTAGAGCGTTATTAATATTCACCCTAATGAGAGACTGTAGCTCCGCCTCCTCAGTGTATATCACAATACCTACATTTAGAGCCTTATTAATATTCACCCTAATGAGAGACTGTAGCTCCGCCTCCTCAGTGTATATCACAATACCTACATTTAGAGCTTTATTAATATTCACCCTAATGAGAGACTGTAGCTCCGCCTCCTCAGTGTATATCACAATACCTACATTTAGAGTTATTAATATTCACCCTAATGAGAGACTGTAGCTCCGCCTCCTCAATGTAAATCACAATACCTACATTTAAAGTGTTAGATTTATATGGGTGTGGCTAAACTGCTCTCTAGGACGGCTCTCCCCCACACCAGGGATTGAACCAACAGTTAGACAGCTGCGCCAGTTGGGAGTCAGTACGTATTTTAAATGAAGTGAGAGTGAGACATGGGGGTTTCTGGGAGGTGGGCCCTTTAACGTCATTTTTGGAGAGTGTGGGAGTGTGTTCTCATGTCCTTGAAAGTGTTATCTGTGTTCTGCACAAATCACTGCCCAAAACTGCAGCTGTAAACCTGCTGACTGACCTTCGTATCGAACAAGACTGGAATAAATCTGATAGGCGCTGATAAGCGAGCAGTAAACATGCCTACAGCTGGGCTGTTTAACACAGGATACACTGCAGCGCAAGCATTCAGTCTGCTTACCTGCCTCACTTTTATACTTCATTAAATCTTATATTATATGATATTATATTATATTTTATTATTTTTACTTTATTTTTTATTTTATTTTATATAATTTTTATATTATATTTATGTTACATTATTTTATATAATACTTATATTAAGTAAGTTATTACATATTTGCAGCAAGTACCAATTATTTCAGTTTAAATACATATTTAATTACACAGTTACAAAAATTCACTGCATTTACGTCTCTATCATCTGGTACAGGTGAGCCATACTCTGACCACTGGCGGTCGGACTGGACATATTTGTACACGGTGGGGAAAGACGTGCCCAATAACGGAGCCTTCAGCTTCACCCCAAAACCTTCCGAGAAGCCTCTGGCCAACTGGGACATCGGCAGCATGCGGGTCAGTCCCAGCACCACCTCAGATGGAGCACGGTAAAAGAAGACTACCTGTTCAGACCACAGCACTTTAGCCACGCCCATTTAGCCTACAGCACTTTAGCCACGCCCACTTAGCCTACTAATATGGAAGCTGTGTGTATGTGTTTTTGGTGTGTGTGTGTGTGTGTGTAGAAATGTGAATGCTCTGTGGAGTGGGGCTCATGCTCTGGCCTATCACCTGGAGGAGGCCTTTAGGGGAGACTCCGCGGGCTGGGCTTTGGAGAAGTGTGTCCTGTGGGATAAAGAGGAGAAGAGGATCCCCAGCTTCCTCCCCGAAATCACAGACTGCCCCTGCACCCTGACCCAGGCCCGCGCAGACACCGGCCGCTTCCACGTCAGTCCGCCACCATCATTCTCCACCAGACACCATCATTTTCTTCTAAACCCCATCACTCTCCACCAGACACCATCACTCTCCACCAGACCCCATTATTCTCCACCAGACCCCATTATTCTCCACCAGACCCCACTATTCTCCACCAGGCCCCATTATTCTCCACCAGACACCATCACTCTCCACCAGACACCATCACTCTCCACCAGACACCACCACCAGACACCATCACTCTCCACCAGACACCATCACTCTCCACCAGACCCCATCACTCTCCACCAGACCCCATCACTCTCCACCAAACACCATCACTCTCCACCAGATCCCATCACTCTCCACCAGACCCCATCACTCTCCACCAGACACCATCATTTTCTTCTAAACACCATCACTCTCCACCAGACCCCATCACTCTCCACCAGACCCCATCACTCTCCACCAAACACCATCACTCTCCACCAGATCCCATCACTCTCCACCAGACCCCATCACTCTCCACCAAACACCATCACTCTCCACCAGATCCCATCACTCTCCACCAGACCCCATCACTCTCCACCAGACACCATCATTTTCTTCTAAACACCATCACTCTCCACCAGACCCCATTATTCTCCACCAGACCCCATTATTCTCCACCAGACCCCATCACTCTCCACCAGACACCATCACTCTCCACCAAACACCATCACTCTCCACCAGACCCCATCACTCTCCACCAAACACCATCATTATTTTTCTAACCCACCACCTTTCTCCACCAGACACCATCAGTCTCCACCAGACACCACCATTCTCCACCAAACACCATTGTTTTCTTCTTAACACCGTTTTTCTCCACCAAACACCATCATTCTCCATCAGACCCCATCATTCTCCATCAGACCCCATCATTCTTCACCAGACGCAATCACTCTCCACCAAACACCATCATTCTCCACCAAACACCATCATTTTCTTCTAAACACCTTCATTCTCCATCAGACACCATCATTGCTTTTCTAACTCCACCTTTCTCCACCAGACACCATATTTCTCCACCAGAAACCATCATTCTCCAATAACTCCATCATTTTCTTCTGAACACTGTTCACTGTTCATTTTTATGGATGTTCTTGTTATTAGACTGATTACGGCTGTGACATCGAGAAAGGCAGTGTTTGCACGTACCATCCAGGAGCTGTGCACTGTGTCAGAGCCATACAGGCTAGGTAACACACTCCTCGCACCTCGCACCTCACACCTCGCACCTCACACCTCGCACCTCGCACCTCGTACAACTGTCTATTTTAACTAAAAACAGTTTAGGAAGTTGGATTTCTAGGAACATAAAAGTGGTGTTGTGTTCCTCTGCAGCCCTATGTATGCGGCCGGTCAGCAGTGTTGCTACGACAGTACCGGAGCCCAGGTCTTGACCGGAGACTCCCTAGGGGGCAGTACTCCGGACCGGGGGCACGACTGGGGTGCACCACCTTACCAGAAACCCCCCAGAGTGCCGGGATTATCACACTGGAAATACGACGTCATCACCTTCTACTACTGCTGCCTGTGGTCCGATAACTGTGACTATTACTTCTCCCACCGACCGTCCAGCGACTGCAGGACTTACCAGGCCCCGAAAGCTGGTGAGCCTTGTTTGTTAGTGAGTGGGAAGGTCACTGTTGATTACGTTGGTAGTCAAGTAACTAGTGACTGATCTAATGATTGATCGAGTCGAACAGTAGAAAATAGGCTGAATAATAAAACTGGAGACTGGAAATGATCATCTGTAATATTTTCTGGAATTTTATCAGTTTGTGTTTCTGATTAAAGAAATGTATCGTTTATTCTTCCTTCCAGCCTCTGTGATCGGAGACCCCCATTTCATCACGTTTGACGGAACCACGTACACCTTCAACGGTAAAGGAGAGTACGTCCTGCTTCAGTCTGCAGCCTATAACCTCACAGTGCAGGGCAGGACTGAGCCAATGACATCAGAGAACGGTAAGTTTACCATATATATGTTATATAATATTAATATATATATATATATATAAAATATATAAAAATTATTAATTAAATCTATTAGCCAGTTGCACCTTGGCCAGATACTCTTGGCATCAATCAACAAGCTTGTGGCCGAATTCTGAGTGGATATTTCACTTTTCTTGGCACGTTATATTACCTCCGGGATTCTAAAGCCTAATTATTAATATTTCTATAACTCGTTTTTATTGTAGCTCAGTTTCAGTCCAATCAAAAACACACCATAAATAAAATGATTTGCCTAAAATGAAGCATGCAAATCAACAGACTCGAGATTTAATAAATGAAATAAAACATAAATAACATTAAATAACATTGATATGTTTTACCTCAAAAATGTAAAATAAACTATTTATTTATTTATTTTATTTTAAAATAAGATAAGATAAGATAGTCCTTTATTAGTCCCGCAGTGGGGAAATTCACAGAATCTTATTTTATTGTAATTAATTATGTTGCTGTCAGAAGTTTACATACACTCAGCATAAACATGAAGGTCCATGCAATATTGGGCTTTTAATAATTTTTGTGAGTTATTTTTTCTGGGCCAGGATAAGTGACATCATAAATGTTTTATTAAATCTTATTCATTTTTAGGGGTTGGTCTGAAATTAGCACTCGATCACGATTAGACATAAAGGTCAACTAATATTTAATGAAATGTCTCTTAGCCAGTTGCATCCTGACCACTTGCTCTTGGTATTCATCAACAAGCTTGTGGCCGAATTCTGGATATTTGACTTTTCTTGGCACCTTATATTACCTCTGGGGTACTGCAGCCTAATTAATAATATTTCTATAACTCGTTTTTATTGAAGCTAAGTTCCAGTCCAATCAAAAACACACTGAAAATAAAATGAAGTTCCTCTGAACCAAGAGCATGCAAATCAACAGACTTGAGATAAAATAATATTAAATAACATTTATATGTTTTACTTAAAAAATGTAAAATTACAACAAGGAAAGTAATACATTTTTTTATTGATTTGTTTTAATGAATTATGTTGCAGTCAGAGGTTTACATACACTCAGCATGGAAATGAAGGTCCATGCAATATTGGGCTTTTAATCGTTTTTTTTAAATGTTATTTTTTCTGGGCCAGGATAACATACATGACATCATAAATGAAATTTAAAATAGATTTTTTGGGGTGATCTGAAATCAGCAATTGATCACGATTAGACATAAAGCTTAACTAATATTTAATTAAATGTGTCTTAGCCAGTTGCATCCTGACCAGATGCATATTTTACTTTTCTTGGCAGGAAGCTGACCATTAAACACAGTCCACATATTCTCAATACGGTCACGCCAGAATTTTAGGACGGTCATTCCGAAAGATTAATGTTAGGAGTACCAGTTCCAGATCATGATGCTACCATCACCATGCTTAACAGTTGGTACAGTCTTATTGGGGATAGCGCTTCACATTTACTCCTCCAAACATGGCTCTGGTCAGTGTGGCCAGACAACTGATTTTTAACTGGGGTTAAAAATACCTTAGTTGCCCTAAACACACACAGTGATGTCCTCAAAGGTTCTCGTACTTTCCCTTTAAGGTTCCGTCATCATGGCGACCCGCCTCTGCTCAGTGGCTATGAGGGAGAAGGACTCTGATGTCATCGAGGTGCGGCTCACGGACAGGCCGGGTCACCTGCAGGTGTTAATGAACCAGCAGGAGCTGAGTTTCTCCGAGCAGAACTGGATCGACCTGAAGGGTAAGACCTTCTGTGTTTAGGTAGGCTTTGTTCAGGTGTGCTTACCTGCTCAGGTGAGCTTGGAGCTAAAGTGTAATTACAGGTGGAACTAGATTAATGTCTTGCTGGCTTAGTTTTGCATTAGAATATAGATTAGGTATAGCAACCATAGAAACACTGGATACCACAGGAACCATGAATTCCACAGATACACTGGATACCTCAGAAACACTGGACAGAAACCCTGATACCACAGGAATACTAGAGACCACAGGAACACTGATACCACAGAAACACTGATACCACAGAAACACTGATACCACAGGAATACTAGAGACCACAGGAACACTGATACCACAGAAACACTGATACCACAGAAACACTGATACCACAGGAACCATGAATACCACAGGAACCATGAATACCACAGGAACCATAAATACCACAGAAACACTGATACCACAGGAATACTGATACCACAGAAACACTGATACCACAGGAACACTAGATACCACAGGAACACTAGATACCACAGAAACACTGATACCACAGGAACCATGAATACCACAGGAACACTGGATACCACAGAAACACTGATACCACAGGAACCATGAATACCACAGAAACACTGATACCACAGGAACCATGAATACCACAGAAACACTGATACCACAGGAACCATGAATACCACAGGAACCATGAATACCACAGGAACATTAGATACCACTGAAACACTAGAGACCACAGAAACACTGGATACCACAGAAACACTGATACCACAGGAATACTGGATACCACAGGAACCATGAATACCACAGGAACCATGAATACCACAGGAACACTGGATACCACAGGAACACTGGATACCACAGAAACACTGATACCACAGAAATACTGGATACCACAGGAACCATGAATACCTCAGAAACACTAGAGACCTCAGAAACACTGATACCACAGGAACCATGAATACCACATGAACACTGGATACCTCAGAAACACTGGATACCTCAGAAACACTGTTAAAACAGAAACACTGATACCACAGTAACACTAGATACCTCAGAAACACTGGATACCTCAGAAACACTGTTAAAACAGAAACACTGATACCACAGTAACACTAGATACCTCAGAAACACTGGATACCTCAGAAACACTGGATACCACATGAACACTGGATACCACAGAAACACTGGATACCTCAGAAACACTGTTAAAACAGAAACACTGATACCACAGTAACACTAGATACCTCAGAAACACTGGATACCACATGAACACTGGATACCACAGAAACACTGGATACCACATGAACACTGGATACCTCAGAAACACTGGATACCTCAGAAACACTGTTAAAACAGAAACACTGATACCACAGTAACACTAGATACCTCAGAAACACTGGATACCACATGAACACTGGATACCACAGAAACACTGGATACCACATGAACACTGGATACACAGGAACCATAACTACCACAGGAACCCAGATACCACCACTGAAACCATGACTACCACAGGAACCATGACTACCACAGGAACACATATACCACTGAAACCATGGATACCACTGAAACCATGTATACCACAAGAACACATATACTACTCAAACCATGGATACCACTGAAACCATGACTACCACAAGAACCCAGGGTACCACATGAACCATGAATACCACAGATATTCTGGATACCACAGGAACACAGATACCACTGAAACCATGACTACCACAGGAACCCTAGAAACCACAGGAACCCTGTAGACAGTGTGGATATTGTGTGGACCCCTGTGCTAGATAATCTCTGATCTAATGTTCTGTGTGTTCTAGGTGTATTTGTGTTCTCTGCGGTTCCTCAGAACGTTACCGTGATGTTCCCTTCTGGGGCCGGAATGGAGGTCAGAAGCAGAGGAGGGGTCATGACCCTAACTGTTCTTTTGCCCCTGGAGTTCAACAGCCAGACGTTGGGGCTGCTGGGTAAAATGAACGATGACCCTGAAGACGATCTGACCTCCAGTGATGGATCAGTGGTTCAGCCCAGTGCCAGCACTCAGGACATCTTTGCGTTCGGGGCGGGCTGTGAGTCTCCTTTTTAGTCTGTTTTTTAATATTTTTTATATTTTTTAGAATATGATAATGAGTGACTGCACATAGCAACTACCTAGCAACATCATAGCAACCATCAGACATAGCACAGCAGACTGTTTGCAGCACCTTATAAACCATCTAATAACCATCTAACAGTATTCTATCATCCATGGAGGGATATCGTAGCAACCACAAATCAACCCCCTAGCAACCACAAGAGATGCCATAGCAGTCACCTAACAATATCCTGGCAACCACTTATAGAAACCACTTAGCTAAAACTATAACAACTACTTGGAACACCATAGTAACTGCTTAGCAGCTTTATAGAAACCACCTGTAATACTGTAACAACAGCGTAGGAACCACTGGTAACCCCATAGCAACCACTGCATTTTCTTCAGGAATTAATAGTTACACACTGCCAAAACATTAAGACCATAGTAATAGTGTTTATGATGGGGCAACCGCGCTGCATGTGAAACCAAGGGCTTAAGACTTATGAGGGCTGTCCACATACATTTGGACATCTGGTGTATCACAGATACCACATCTGAAGGTTTGTAAAGGTTGCTGTTGTGATTATTCAGTCAGGTTGTGTCCAGAAGTTTGACTGGTATTGTGCAGTACTGTCCCGCAACTGCACTGGACTTGGCATGGTGCTAACTGCTTACCACTTACCTTAGATTGCACCATGTATTTACAAAATGCAGGTCGTTAGCTCCATGCTAATTGGCAGTATATAAGCTTCCAGTACTTGTTAGCCTGTGTCCAACATGGTCACACCTTCAGATTATTTCAAATTCTTTCTGAAACCAGAAGACGTCCTGAGTTCTGAGATAAATGCTCTGATTTAACAGCGCTGTAAAACCGGCCAATCAGATATGATCCATTAAATGAGTTACAGCCTCATTATCACTCTAATCTCTTATCACGTCAATCCAAGGTCCAGGACGGTTGCTCACGTTGGGTGAACCTGCCTGAACCTCAGGGCTGTTCCTGGAAAACCTGGAAAACGCAGCAAAATTAAAAACCTCATTGTGTCCGAGCTCCGGAAATGTTGTGTATTTTAGTAAAATAATGAAATAATGAGCATTTTGGAAAGATGCTGATGTTCTTGGTCTGAATGATTATAGCACAGTCAGCACAGTGATCCTTTACGGTTAATATAACAGTATCAAACCTGATGGTTATTGCCAAACATTGCTGGCAGCATTTCTTACATTAGCAATTTTTTTTCTCTCCCACAAAGTTACTATCAGAAATTGTTACATCAGGTATTACGTAATAACAATAGGAAATTGGTACTTTTGTATATTGTTACTTTACTCAAATTATTACTATAAGAAACAGTTACTTTTGTAACAAATTACTATCATAAGAAATTGGTAAATTTTTTAGTAATCTTTACACAAAATATTACTATTTAAAACTATTAAAAACTTTCCCAAAAATATTCCATTAGGAAATTGGTACTTTGGGATGGGAATTGTTACTTTGCCCAAATTATTACTATAAGAAACTGTTACTTTTGTAACAAATTATTATCATAAGAAATTAGTAAATTATTTTCTTTACACAAAATATTACTATTAAAAACTATTAAAACTATTAAAAACTTTCTCAAAAATATTCCATTAGGAAATTGGAATTTTTTTTTGAGTACTTTGCCCAAATTATTAACATAGGAAAAAAAAAACTAGTAGTACAAAAAAGAACACAAATTTACAAAATAGAAATACTGAATATTTATACTGCTGGTAAAAGTGGTTTAAATGTACAGGTTTGATATAATCTGAATGTTTACATTATTTACAAAAGACACTGGATGGGTGTGAGTTTAGGTGTAGTGTGGGTGGGTGGGGTGAAGTCTTTTTGGGTGCTGTGTGACCGTGTATAGGGGTCCCAGTCGTAGGTTCAGGGTGCAGAGTGTGTGTGTATGGGGAGGAGGTATGATGGTACAGATGAGGTCCACAGTCCACAAGCTATCGTTCATTCAGCAGAATAATTGCTTGAGGAGTATTTCTACTGAAATACTGCTGTAGAATCTAGTTCTTTTAAAAAATTGTTACTGTTTGTTACTAAATTATTACTTTAAGAAAAGGATACATTTAGATATTTTATCTTATCTTATATTACCAAAACATTACTATAGAAAACTTACCCAAATATATTACTTATTACAAATGATTTACTTTACCAGAATTAATAATTGAAAAATTGTTTTTGAAAATTGCTACTTTACCAAAACGGTACTGTAGGAAATATTTGACCAAAACTTTACTTATTTTTATTTTGTTATTGTATTACATGTTACAATCATTTACTGCAGTGTTACATTTACGAATTGTTACTGTACTACAGTGTTTCTATAGGCTGTTGTTACAATAATTTGCTAAAATGTTTTATATTAGAAAAATGTTTAACATAAGTCTACTGTCATTTACTTTAGTAAATTGATAAATGACCAGAATCTTCAAAATATATTAAATAAATAATATATCTTTCCACTGTTTTGCTGAAAGATTGGTAAAAACAGTGTGGTACAAAATCAGCCTAGACACTTTCAGAGTGTTAATAAATAATTATATTTATATAATACTTTATATTATATAATAATTATGGTTTAATGGTGTCCATCTCTGCTCTTCATTCTCTCCAAGGGGCGATTACCAACCAGTCCTCTCTGTTCACCTACGACAGGCTGCACCTCCTGAACGAGTATTATTTTGCACCGAAGCACGACCCCTCCTTCATCCCCAACTTCTCAGTCACTGAAGATCCGGCCGATCCCCTGCTGGAGCCCACTCTGAGGATGTGTTCAGGGATTGGAGCTCAGTTCTGTAAATACGACACGCTGAGCACTCGCAGTCTGGAGCTGGGTAACAGCACACTGCTCGCACACCGCAGCCATGCTGCCACCATGCAGGACCTGCAGCCTGGTAAGAGTCTGGAAACAAGCACACACTGATAATACACTCATCACACTGTTAATACACTAAACACACTGTAAACACACTCTCAATACACTAAACACACTGTAAACACACTAAACACACTGTAAACACACTGTCAATACACTAAACACACTGTAAACACACTAAACCCACTGTAAACACACTGTCAATACACTAAACACACTGTAAACACACTGTCAATACACTCAACACACTGTAAACACACTGTCAATACACTAAACACACTGTAAACACACTGAAACACACTGTCAATACACTCAACACACTGTAAACACACTGTCAATACACTCAACACACTGTCAATACAGTAAACACACTAAACACACTGTAAACACACTGTAAACACACTGTCAATACACTAAACACTGTCAATACAGTAAACACACTAAACCCACTGTAAACACACTGTAAACACACTGTAAACACATTAAACACACTGTAAACACACTCGATACACTAAACACACTGTAAACACATTAAACACACTGTAAACACACTCGATACACTAAACACACTGTAAACACACTCGATACACTAAACACACTCTAAACTCACTGTCAATACAGTAAACACACTGTCAATACACTAAGCACACTGTAAACACACTGTCAATACACTAAACACACTGTAAACACACTTAATACACTAAACACACTGTAAACACACTGTTAATACAGTAAACACACTGTCAATACAGTAAACACACTAAACACACTGTCAATACACTAAACCCACTGTAAACACACTGTCAATACACTAAAAACACTGTAAACACACTCAATACACTAAACACACTGTAAACATACTGTCAATACAGTAAACACACTGTCAATACACTAAACACACTGTCAATACACTAAATACACTGTAAACACACCAAATACAATCAACACACTGTAAACACACTGTAAACACACTATCAATACACTAAACACACTGTAAACACACTATCAATACACTAAATACACTGTAAACACACCAAATACAATCAACACACTGTAAACACACTATCAATACACTAAACACACTGTAAACACACTATCAGTACACTGTAATTACACTGTAAATACAATACACAAACTGTAAACAAAATAAATATGTAGTACATATGCTAAACACACTGTAAATACACTAGACGCACTGTAAATACTCTGTAAACATACGGTCAATACACTGTAAATACACCATAAATACAATAAATTACATATGGTAAACACACTGTAAATACTCTAAACAACCCAGAACGGCTCTGTAAATCCACTGTAAGCAACCTGTTAATTCACAATAAAAACACTATAAATACTCAAAAATACACAGTAAAAAATACACTACGAATGCATCCGTTAAAACTGTAAATACACTTTACACACAGTAAACACACTGCCTATGCAATGAACACACTAGGAATACACTGCGAAAACAATTCAGCTGCACTAACTAATTATAATTGAGTATTTACAGTATGAAATTGAGTAGCAACAGTGTGTGAAACTACCTCTACCTGTTTGGAAGCCGTACTTTAGCCTGGATAGCTCTCTCTGGTGAGCTGAAGTTGATCTGATTTAAAATGGTGCTCTATTACACCACCAAGAGGAGATTCAAACAATTCAGGAGTGAATCCTGGGACGTCTACACACTCCCCAGTCATGTCTGTAACACATGGGCTGAGGCAGGCTGCATGTGCAGAGAGACTTTATAAGGACTACAGCAATACTCGTGGTCAGGAAACAGGCAGCGAGTCCATAATAATAATCCAGGTCAGAACCAGAATCAACGAAGTACCACAGCAACGTCTTGATAGGATTGGAAGAGTAACTGCGACTTCGTGAAGAAGAGCCCAAGCTGAGGAGCTTAAGAGGAGTCCTAATCAGTCCCATCATGAACAGCACCTGTAGGCCGGAGCTTAGCCCTCACACATTGAGCTCCAGTAGAGGCCAGCAGGGGGAGACATTACAATCAGACACACACACACACCCATCATGACAACACACACTGTTATGGTACAGAAACAGTTTCGGGGGGAGGAGCCAGGGGGAATCTGGAGAAATATCAGTCTGATTGGTGGGACAATTGGATGATGGTGTTGCTATGGGAACACAAGAAGATGACCAGTTTACCTGGACTGGTAAATCACTCTCCTGTACTGTGCCCTCATTAACCCCTTTATATGAACCCAGACACACTCACTGCAGCCTCAGCAGATTATCAGTGATCACGCCCGGTGATAAGACAGATGTTGTAATTATTGTGACCTTTGACCCCAACCTGACCTTCTGATCTGCAGTGGTGTCCTGCGGATGGCTGAAGCCACCAAACCATGGCCAGAAGGAAGGAACGCTGTATTTGGAAGAAGCCAAGGTCAGCTTTTCCTGTAACAAGGGTTACCGTCTCCATGGCTCCCAGGAACGCGTGTGTCAGGCTGATGGCCGGTGGTCAGGGGATGAGACGCACTGCGTTACAGGTGATTTAAGCACCATGAAGTTTATCCAGTATGAATCTGCAGTCTGTAGTTTTTACAGTCTGACTAATAATTGTGAAGTAATTTTAATCCAGTATGAATCTGCAGTGTGTGTGTGTGTGTGTGTGTGTGTGTGTGTGTGTGGTTTTTACAGTCTCACATTAATAGTTTAGGAGTCATCATTATTCAGTATGAATCTGCAGTGTGTATGTAGTGTGTATACCGTGTTTTTCACCCAGTATGAATCTGCAGTGTGTATGTAGTGTGTAGACCGTGTTTTTCACCCAGTATGAATCTGCAGTGTGTTTTACACAGTATGTTTTTACAGTCTGAATAATTGAGGAGTGATTTTATGAATCTGAATCCAGTATGAATCTGCAGACTCTGGTATTTTTGAACTTAACAGTAAATTCTGTTTTGTTTTTTTTGTAGTAATTTTTATCCAGTATGAATCTGCAGTGTGTGTGTGTGTGTGCTTTACACAGTCTCACATTGATAGTTGTGTGTGTGTCTGTAGTCTGAATAATTGTACAGTCTGAATAATTGAGGAGTGATTTTAATCCAGTATGAATCTGCATCCTGGTCACTGTGTTGAAAGCTGAGCGTGGGCTAGAAGGGTGTAAAGTGTAACATCTAATGCAGAGCCTCCCCAGACGAGTAGAGGCTGTTGCTGCAGCAAGAAGAGACAAACTCCAGACTGATGGCCTTGATGTAGAATCTGGAGGCATCAGAGGATCTTACAGCCTGAGCCAGTGCCACACAGTCAGTGCAGTCAGTGTAATTCACCGCACCGTACACTAGGTGGAGGTGTTTCGCCGTATTCAGCAGCTGATGGTGTGTCACTGTTTGCAGTTGTTCTACTGGAAGTCACATGTAGTGTAGCGTACCGTTATTACAACATAGATTTATTAATAAGCTGATGAGGCGTGTCAGAGATATTAGAACAGATGAAACCCATGACTGATGGGTTCAAAAATTCAAAGATGACGACAAATCAATATTAGTGTCTACTACTGATACTGTAATAGATTACATGGAGTAGGTGTATGTTTATATTTGCCATCCAATGGAGGGAAAATGGTTATTATTATTATTATTATTATTATTATTATGAAAAGCCTTTTTAAAATTAGGGATGTCTAGGTTTTTTTAAATCTAGTTTTTGTTTTTTTTACCCCCTGATCCGATCCGAGTCTCTAAATGCTGACTATCGTCCGATACCGATCTGATCTTTGTGTTTCTGTATCTAATCCAGCCCCACATTATAGGTAGGCTAATGCTAATCCACAGCAGTAAACAGCAGTAAACTCACTGTTTTAGCGCCGGTGTCTGTAATCAGACTCGAGTCTAATCTGATCTGATCTCCTTTGTTTGCAGCAGCGTTTTAAACCTGGTTTTAAACTCGGTAGTGTTTCATATCCTACGGTCCAGTCTGACCGACCCACCTGACCATTCAGCTCCCAGCTCCTCTACAACTCTGCAGTCTGATCACTTAGCATGTGAGCATTAGCGTTAGCATTAGCTTTAGCCTCCTCCTTGGTTCTGGATGCGCCGTTCAGAGCTGGCTTGGAGCTCCCAAAGAAAGGAGCTTGGTTCTCCTGCTGGTAGAACATTAGAGCAGTTCCACCGTAGTCTGGTTTCTAACCAGGAGGAACTCCGGAGTGAAGACGGGACGGGAGGAACGGTAGATCTTCCCAAGTGGAGAAAATGGAGGAGAAGATCGGACTGGGTTCAGATCCTCAGGGTCACGTTTACGGCGAGGCTCTGCTGCTCCGCTAACGCTAAGCTAAAGTTTCCCTCTTCCCCCAACTTTCCATTCCACCTTAAATAAGGCAGCAGTTCCGCTCTGCTGTTCGGATATATGCACTGTACCTGCAGCACTGTTTAAGGTGGAATGGAGAGAGTTAGCATTCGAGCTAACTTCAGCTTCTGTTCTGGCTGCTAACTGGTAACGCCGTCGCTCTTATCGGCTCAGATAAAGCTCGGTTCAGCTCTCCACACTGAATAAGGTCTAAACTTGATAAGCTTCAGAAGAAATGAGAAGTTGGTCTGCAGCAGCTGGGGATCATGTCTAGTACTGGGTACTAGAGGACGCCAGGTGGCACTCGGAAGTGGATCAGAACCTTAAAAGCCGATACCTGATCTGTTAAAAAGGCCTGGATCGGGACATCCCTAGTGAAATGTCTCCTGCTGCGTGAGTGCGGAATGGCAGAATTGAGAAAGAGGCCCAGTTCAGCCCAGTTCAGCCCAGTTCTGGTCACCTTTGTACCAGTTCCTCAGTGTTGCAATGCCTGTGGATGAGTGCAAGCAGTGATTTCTCAACCTCCTCCAGCATTGCTCTCATTCCTGCTGTCCTCAGAGAGCTTCAGAGGTCTTGTACAATCAGGGTGAAGTTCAGGAAGCATCAGATGACCAGGTTGTCTGATTTCCTGTGGAGATGCTGGACTGCGGTCATGCTGGCCAGCGCGGGCATCTGTTAGCTGGCCAGCATGTGAGAGAATTAGCAGTAAGCTTTCTCCTCCGGCAGTTTGAGAAGATGCGATGGAGCTTCTTCACGTGTCTCGGAGGTAGACATGCTCCTTGACCAGCATGACCAACATCCTGAACAGCTCAATGCTGGGGGCTTTATACCCGTCTAGCCCACGTCTGGCATTATTAGACAGCATTAGGAGTCAATAGGGTCATGATGTTGATCTGCTCCAGAGTCCTATTCTATTGGCAGTACTTCTTCTCTACAGGGGCTAGACAAGCTGTGTGTGCATTTGCACATCTGTGACAGCAATGAGTGCAGCTTAAAGTAGCTGAATACATTCATTTGAAGGGGTGTCCACAAACTTTTGGACATCAGGTCTGTTCCTAATTCCTCCTTTCCGCTTGTTTGTGTGTGTGTGTGTGTGTGTGTGTGCGCTCTGTCTGGAAGGACAGGAGGCTTGTTTTGAGTGTGTTTTTAAGCCCTGAGTGTGTTCGTGTCATTAGAGTGGAACCACACACACACACACACACTCACACACACAATCTGCAGGACGCATCCGTTCCCAATCTGATCTGGAACGTTTTCCACCCAACACTGCCTGTCCGCAGCTGCAGGGAGTTATCTCCTCTGACCTGTGACCTTCGTACAGAAACACCGGGAGGGTAAAGACGTTCTGCGTCTCACATTGCGGTTCTCACGTTCTGCACTGTTGGGAATATGATTATGATAGAAATTTAAATTGTTGCTGTTCTAAGATCTGATTGGCTGGTGTCAAATAAAGGAGTGGAACACTCAAGGCCTGGTTAGAAGGTTCTTCTTTATGATGGAGAACTGTTTGTACGGTTCCTTAAAACTGGTTTTCCTAAAATTCCTAAAAGCACCAAAAAGGGTTCCCCTACTGTTATACATCAAACACCTTTTAAGGGTTCTCTAGTAAAGACAGAGGTTCTGTATATAGAAGCATAAACACTCTGAGAACCATTTCTATGCTGGGTTAAAGGTTCTTCTTTAGGATGGAGAACCTCTTGTATATAGTTGTGACATGTCCTATTCCCCCGAACACATCCCATCCCCCCGGACACATCCTATCCCCCAGACCAATCCCTACCCTAGACACGTCCTACCCCCCCCCCCCCCCGGACACGTCCTATCCCCCGAACACATCCTATCCCCCAGACCAATCCCTACCCTAGACACGTCCTACCCCCCCCCGAACACGTCCTATCCCCCGAACACTTCAAATCCCCCCGAACACGTCCCATCCCCCAGACCAATCCCTACCCCAGACACATCCTATCCCTCCGGACACATCCTATCCCCCCGAACACGTCCCATCCCCCCGAACACGTCCCACCCCCCCGACCAATCCCTACCCCAGACACATCCTATCCCCCCGGACACATCCTATCCCCCCGAACACTTCCAGTCCCCCCGAACACATCCTATCCCCCCGAACACATCCTATCCCCCCAGAACAATTTCTATCCCCGAACACGTCCTATCCCCCCCGAACACGTCCTATCCCCCCGAACACGTCCTATCCCCCCCGAACACTTCCCATCCCCCCGAACACGTCCCATCCCCCCGACCAATCCCTACCCCAGACACATCCTATCCCCCCGGACACATCCTATCCCCCCGAACACTTCCAGTCCCTCCGAACACATCCTATCCCCCCAGAACAATTTCTATTCCCGAACACGTCCTATCCCCCCCGAACACGTCCTATCCCCCCCGGACACGTCCTATCCCCCCCGGACACGTCCATATCCCCCCCGAACACGTCCATACCCCCCCCCCCCCCGAACATGTTCTATCCCCCCGGACACATCTTATCCCCCCGAACACATCCTATTCCTCCAAACACGTCCTATCCCCACAGACACGTCCTATCCCCCCGGACACGTCCTTTCCCCCTGGACACGTCCTGTCCTCAGCATTAAATATGTGCTGGTCAGCAGCTGCTTTGGGTCGTTGCTCACTGTATCGGGTCCTAAATGGTCCTTCTGTAAGACGCCGTCAGTGGGGACAGGATGTGTCCGGGGATGTGTCCTCAGCAGATCTAATCAGAACCAGTTCAGTAATTAGTTCAGTAATCGGTGTCTTGCTGCCAGTGAGATTTCATAAATATCCAAACTCTCTGGGCTCAGAACTGCCAGCGGGACGCTGATTACAGAAGAGCCGAGCCGAGCTGAGCTCTAATAACACACACAGTTCTGATTACGGCTGATGAGGACCAGTCTCTCAGATCCTCGGCAGCGGTTCTGCAGTCCGGATCCGCTCTCAACTGGGCTTTGTTTTTGTTAGTTCTGGTTCCTCAGCCTGCTGTAACGGACCGCTCCTAAAATCATTCCCAGAGTTCTGTTCCTAATCTGGAATCAAGCGTTTCTGTTAAATCGGCCTGGTCATGCCTAAACACCGCGGATACGCACGGCTCACGCACTGCAGCAATGAGCCCCGCACTGCATTAGCCTAGCAGCTCCAGTGCTAAGTGGTGGGGTATAGACTTCCTATTACTTGTTAGCTACATTAGCCTAGCAGCTCCAGCTCCCTTACTCTCTCTCTCTCTCTCTGTCTGTCTGACTGTCTCTCGGCCTCAGGCCCTCATATAACTGAAGCGTATCGGCCCTGAGCAGGATCACAGCGTTCACTCCATTAGTGTATCTGAGTGTAAATAAACCTCATGCATTCCTACACAGTTTATACACGACTGTGTGTGTGTGTGTGTGTGTGTGTGTGTGTGTGTGTGTGTGTGTGTGTGAGTAAAGGCAGAGAGCTGTGGGTCAGTTGAAGGGATGCGGGAGGAAATGGAAGGGGGAGTGTATGAAGCTCTATCTGATGAGATCTAATCTTTTAAAATATTCAGCACTGATCTGTCTGTCCTGCTGTGTGTGTGTGTGTGTCTGACTGTGTGTGTGTGTGTCTGAGTGTGTGTTCCACAATATATTTTTCACTATTACGATATTCTCTAAAAGCTCCTCACAGAAAGTTCTTCACCTAATGGTGATGAAGACGCTGCCTGATGCCTGAGACACGGTTCTACCAGAGTTCTGAGAAGAGTTCGGCTCTAGAACCTGCTTTTAGAACCAGATCATTAAAATGGTGGAGGGATACATGCTGCAGGGTGTAGTGCGGCTACAGAAAGTAGTCCCTAAAGAGAACTGGATTAGTTGAGGTTCTCTATTCACTATTTTACCTTCATCATCATCATCATCATCATCATCATCCCATATAAAACTCAGAAGACTCGTGTTGTAGCTGCACTGGTGGGTTTGGATAGGAGATCAATTATGGGCTGTATCTGTGTTGTAGTCATGGCGACCGACGCCTGGTTCTATTCACCACCATTGTAAAGAGATCCAAGCGGGTCAGTTTCTCTACAGTGAAGCTCAGGTTCACACCGAACCCCCGACTCTGAATGAGCTCCTCTCACACCCTGAGTTATACAGAGAGTTTTGGTAATTCTATGGAGTTCCCCTTTAAGGTCTTTTTTGGCTTTGAGCTGTGGAGCAGTGGAGGAACTGTGTTCTCTGGAATGATGGTGGTGGAGCTCCATCCAGTACTTTTGGATGGGGGGAGTTGGGGATGATGAGGGGGATGATTCTGACTGATTGCATTCTAAATGCGGCAGCAAAAGAGTTCAGTGCAATCAAATCCTCACAGCAATGCTTCTCCAAACTCCAGTAGAAAGTCTTCTGCGCTGGACAGTTACATGCAGGCACATGTCCCGTGCTGGTGACTCTGCATTCGTTGTCATTTTTGCTCTTCTTCTCGTCCTCCTCTCACTCTGGTTCTGTCTCTTCACATTTCCTCCACATTTCCGCATCACTTCCCACGTCAGCCCGTCTCCTCTCCACGTAAACAAACCCGGGTGGGAATCAGTACAGACCCCTCTGATTACATCACAACAGCTATCCACAATATGGTGTAACAAGCTGTCTGTGCTGTTATATCTCATGTATGTGCATATATATATTTATATATATATACACACACACATATACATACACACATATATATAAATATATATACATACATACAAATTTTATTCAGGTCATTATGTCATTATGGAGCATTTCTATTGGTCCATTCATCAAGAAATGTAGATGCAATATATAGAACAACTGCCAGATTCACATTAGATACAAGGTTTCTGCATGGCAACATTAACACGTGTTGTTAATAGGGTCTCTAATGGTGAAACTACCTCCGCCATGTTTGAAAGCTGTCTCTGACTGGCTACATTCAGTCTGTTGTTTTGCTCAGATCAGATTTGGCTCGATGGTTGACGTGAACAGGTGTAGGTGATCTGTATCTGTCTGTGATGTTTACGAATCTGTCGCTGAAGCGCCACGCGAGCATGTGCTGTTTATGCTAGTCGCGTCCGTCAACAACAACAGAACGCTCGCTGGAACTTGATTCATTTCCCCAAATATCAAGTGATTCGCCAACGTCTCGGCCCGTCCTCTGACTGCCGTCACAGCTGTTCCTCTCCTCAGCCAATGCTGGGCAGGGCTGGCTCCGGCACTGGCTGATCTCGCGTAGAGGCAAGAGGACGCCTGGAATCTGATCTAACGCCTGGAATCTGATCTAATCTGATCTATCTGATCTAAATATAAGATATATATGTGTATATATACTATATATATGTGTGTGTGTGTGTGTGTGTTTGTGTGTGTATGTGTATATATATATATATATATATATACACACACACACACACACACACACATATATAAGTAAACCATATATATATATATATAGTCAAAGTCAATATATACATATAATATTTGTTCTTATTGGTTGTACTAAAGATACTGTATACATAAAACAGTATGTTTATAGCTGATCTATAAATATATATTATGTATAAATAAAGTAAATAAATCAACAAATACATATAATATCTGTTCTGGTTGGTCGTACTAAAGATACTGTATATATGGTGATAATTCTTTTGTATTATTATTATTATTATTACTACTACTACTAATTCATGTGACACTGATTCAAATCTAGTGTGGATAACCTAAAAATATTCTGGTTAATTAATTCTGTGTTTTTCCCAAGCTAAGGCCTACACACACACACAGGCATGCACGTACACACACACACACACACACACACCCTTAAGTCATGTATTGTAAGGTTGGACCTATGTGTGGAAAGACTAATTGAGAAATGTCGAGCCTGTGTGTGTGTGTGTGTGTGTGTGTGTGTGAATATTGCTCAGACTTGTCGTTTTCCCTGACTCCCTTCAGACTCTCCAAATGTTTCACCTCTAAAGGTCAGAAAAACAAACGTATTTCTTTATGTATCTGTTTGTTTGTTTGTTTTTGTTGCAGATGACATTTTGGGCATCGTGCTGGGCAGCGTCGGAGCCATACTCGCGCTGGTTATTATGGTCGTAGCAATAGTCCTTTACACCAAGAAGCAGAAAAGGTGAGTGTGTTGTTATGTGTGTGTGTGTGTGTGTGTGTGAGAGAGAGAATACAGAGAGCTGTACTAAACACGCTCCCGAAAACACTGGGAGGCTGAAGGCTGACAAAAGCCTCCTCAGAAAAGGTCAAAACATCTGCATCTTCGTCCAAATCAATAAGATGCTGTGCCGGCCAGCATCACTCCTAAGAGAGAGAGCGCCATCTACCCACCCGGAGGGAGCAAGGCCGATTGTGCTCGCTCAGGCTCCGGCTGCTGATGGCAGGCATTCAAACCAGCGACCGGGGTCAGTAGGTCACAGTCGGACCCTTGGATCATCCCGGTGAGAAAGAGACGCAGCTGAAAGGAGGGGTCATCATCCGCCGGGTCTGCTCGGGCCCGGACCAGTGAGATGAGCCTGACAGGGTGATAAAGAGGAGAGGCTGATTTAGAGCTGAGGAGGAAGGTGATGTCAGCGGGAGGCCCCGTAGGTGAAGTCGTAAAGCTCACCTGTGCAGGAAACTGACGCACACCTGATGCACCTGCAGCTTCAGAGAGACGTTAACCCACAGGTTTATCACTGACTGTTTCAGTCGGACTGAAAATATATAGACCAACGCTCTGTGGACAAAAGTATTGGGACACCCGCTCATTTCTTCTGAAATCAAGGGTATTAAGAACAAGTTGGAGTGTTGGAGAAGAAGGTTTTCTACTAGATTTTAGAGGAGGAGCATTGCTGTGAGGATTTGATTGCATTCAACAACAAGAATGTTAGCGAGGTCACCATCCTAAAAGTACTGGATGGAGCTCCACCACCATCGTTCCAGAGAACACAGTTCTTCCACTGCTCCACAGCTCTTTATTGTATGAGAATTAAAAGTTAAGAAGGTTTTTCCCTTCCTAAGAGCTGCTGATCTGCTCAGTAAAACACTGATATTAGAATAAACACTAAAGCCGTGGAGGTTCTCCATCACTGTGTTCATCATTAGAACATCTCCAAAGTTCTCCTCTCTCATGGAGTCTAGTATTATTTAGAGTTCTCCTCAGATCAACACCTGGTTTGATGGTAAATCAGGGCTTAATGATGGTAAATCAGGTGAGCTGCTGCTGCTGCTGCTGATGGAGTTGAACACATCCTCCACGCTGTGCTGGCTGGACTGGGGGGCGTCCAGGAGAACCCTGGAGGAACCGAGCTCTGTTCTTCAGACTAGCTCACCGACAAGATCTCACTACTTTCTTTCTGAATGAGAAGCTCTTGTTTCTCCTTTTTACTGGATTTATGTTCTCCTGCATCTGTTGGATGGATGTAAGTGTAGATCATATAGTCAATCCTTTCTGCTCAGTTAGTCATAAAACTGAGAATCTTCTGCAGTCAAAAAAAACACAGTCAAAAAATTCATCACCTGCTCCCCTCACCGCAGCCCTCTCTCTCCTCCTCTGTTCTATGGCTCGTTCGCCCTCAGGTAGATTCCAGTATAGAGTTACAGCCACGGGGGGTCATATCTCACACTGTGGCTTTTAGCACCCCCCCCCTCCTCCTCCGCACCACCCCCAACTTGCTTTCATCCTGAGAGGCGGGGTAACAGTAGAGGGCTTTAAAGATAGCTCACACCTGGAGGGCGGGGCTAATAAGAGAGGTAGGAGATTTATATAGGTAACCAGTAATGGAAGCTCCAATTAGCACTTATTGCACATGTTGCTAATTGGATTCACTAATTAGAAGAAGTGTCTGAATACTTTAGGACATAACCTGTCAATCAGGTTGTGGTACATGGGGTTATACAGTAAAAAGGCTGGTAACGCTTGATCTTAGGGAAGACAAATTAGCATGTCCCTGCATTAGAAATAGATTATGCATTTGTAATATTATGCAATAAACACTTTGTTACCACCCTGTTACGCAGATTATTGAGCATGAATTATTACCTAAACGAATGCATTATTAGTGTGCTATTGTATTTGGCAGCACTTTGATTGATGTAGGTTCTAGATAGTGGCAGGTTTATAGGGTGGTAACCATACACCATATGGACAAAAGTATTGGGACACCTGCTCATTGCTTCATTAGTTCCTCTGAAATTAAGGCTATATCAAAGAGTCGATCCTGCTACTGTTGGAGTAACTGTCTCTACTGTCCAGAGAAGAGGCTTTCTACTAGATTTTGGAGGAGGAGGAGCATTGCTGTGACGATTTGATTGTATTAGGTAACAAAAGCCTTAGTCAAGTCAGGATGTTGGATGATGATCACCACCCCACCGCATCACCCCCAACTCCCCAACTCATCCCATCACCATCATTCCAGAGAACACAGTTCTTCCACTGCTCCACAGCTCCTCAATGCTGGGGGGCTTTATACCCCTCTAGCCCACGCCTGGCAGCATTAGACAGCATGGAGCCAATAGGGTCATGATGTTGATCTGCTCCAGATGGTCCTATTCTTTTGGGAGTATGTATCTGCAGGGACTAGACCAGCTGTGTGTCAGCAGTGGGTGGAACTTGATGTAGCTAAATGCATTTATTAGAAGGGGTGTCCACAAACATTTGGACGTGTGTGTGTGTGTGTGTGTGTGTGTGTGTGTGTGTGTGTGTGTGTGTTTAGACAGAGTAGACCCATCAGTAGATCAGAGGCAGACTGTAAGTGGTGTGGGGTAATTCTTCATATCAAGGTGTGTGTGTGTGTGTGTGTGTGTGTGTGTGTGTGTGTGTGTGTGTGTTCGTTCCAGACACTCTGGTACTTTCCAGCTATTGGGTTTCCCAGCATGCCTTAGCAAGCCCAACTCCCTCTTACCACAGCACAGTAAAGTCATTAACACACACACACACACACACACACACACACTGCTGTGTTCTTACAGCCCCTCACTTAGCCCCTATTGCACATTAAAGACCCTCATCCCCCCTCCGTCTGATCTCAGACCTGCTCCAATCTGCCGTTTCTCAGCAGCTCAGTCCCACTCTCACACGCTGGCCAAAAGTATGTGGACACCTGCTCCTCCAGTGGTTTTTCTAAAATTAAGGGTATTAGCCAGGAGTGTCCCTCTTCACGGCTAGGCTCTAGGCTTCACGCTAGATGTTGGATCTTTGCTGTGAGGAGGATTGATTGCACTCAGCCCCACATGAGCACCAGTGAGGTCAGGTATTGATGTTGTGTGATTAGTTCTGCCACTCCAACTCATCCCAGTGGTACTGGAGGGAGCCCCCTCATCACTTGAGAGGACCACACAGCCCAGCATTGGGCACGGTGACTTTGGGGTCATGTGCTCACGGCTGCTCTACAGCGTCTCGTTCTATTGGTCTGTAGGTTCGAGAACAGTCTAAAAGGACCCATGGATTGATCCCTGCCCCCAGATACAGCCCACCGCCGAGACATGTTGGGTATCTGACATGTGCTTCTTTAGTTGACAACTAAATATGCTAGGCTAACGATGCTAACAAACAATGGACTTGGACTTTCACCAATTTAATCTTTCTAAATATGCTTTCAGTCTGTTCAGCGTAGATGGACCTTATTTAAACATTTAGGGCCCTATTTTAGCAAACTTTTGGCGAGCCGTCAACCGCACACCGTGCGGCTTGATTTAGGGCGTGTTGGTGTGTCTTTGCTATGGTAACGGCGGGAAAAATTCGCCCTGAAACACGCTTGTAGACTCATTTTTACAGAGATGAGTAAATTGGTGACAGTCTAAGTCCAGTGTTTGTTAGCAATGTTAGCGTAGCATCTGCTGTTGTAAACTAAAAAAAGCACACTGAACATGTCTTGGATGATGGCCTGAATCTGTGGTCAGTGACCAGTCACTGAATTGCTCCTTTAATCAGTTTGGTAAGTTGCATGCTTTAAACCTGCTGTTGCTTAGCAACAACAAGAAGTGCTATCCCAAGCAACCTTCGAAAAAACCCAGCAGTGCGAATCAGCAAGAAACCAAACGTTGTTTTTTCCGCAGTGACTCCATACCCCCCCCCAAAAGGAGTAGGGTTAGGTAGTACCCATGTCTGAGACGTGACCAGGTGTGTGTGTGTGGCGTCGCCCAGGTAACGCACCAAGTGCTCTGTTTTGAGTCAGTTGAATATTTCTCGCTCGGTTGGAGGCCAGGTTTAGGTCAGCAGGTTTCATGGTCAGAGCCGTCGTTGGGGTGATCAGAGGGTGTTTATTTGAAGTTGCGCTCGGCGTGAAGTCGTTCCCGTGCACTTCGGGACGCTCTGTTTCACCAGCAGATTTCTGCACCGTCAGCATGTTTTCAGATCCTGATTTTAATCTCCAGATGCTGCCGATGCAGTTCAGCTCCAGTGAAGCTCTGAGAGAGTGGCTGTGTGGAGGAGACGCTGCTTCAGAATAATGGAAGCTGGACTATTAATAGTTACATTAACTAAAACAGTGGGTTCTACAGTGGGGTCCTGAACGGTTCCCACTTCCAGGCAGCTGCTAGACTGATGTGATGTCCTGAAGAAAGCTGTGTGGAGGTTATTAGAAGATCTCGTGGAGTTGTGGTAATGATAAGCTTGTATTAAAGAATTGAAAGCTGGGTCGCCAGTTACCTAACCCCGCCCACACGCCCCCTCCAACACATGCCGCTCAGTTTCTGAACTGCCACCAAAGCAACATCAACGGGCAACCAACTGGGCGCCTGGATGGGAGCGCTGCATACCCAGCTCCAATGCACCAGCCCGCAGACGCCAGCGACGGCCAGCACCGCGGTCAAGTGATTTGGGGGAGGAGCGCCATCTACCCGCCCTGAAAAGAGCAAGGCCAATCGTGCTCTCTCTAGGCCTCGGCTGCCGATGGCTAGCAGCATGACCGGGATTCGAACCAGCGACCCTCTGATTATAGTGACAGCACCTTGGGCCGCTGGACCACCGGGGGCCAACCCGTCGTTTTTGATACTGACCGATCTTTCTGTTTCTCTCTGCAGGGAGCGCATGAAGGATAAAGGAGATACGGTGGTCTATCAGCCCCACACGGTCAATCTCTGAGGCTCCTCTGGTCCAGCACAGACACTCCCCTCGTCCCTGCAGACCCAACCGTTCTGCTCTTCATCACACAGGAAATGAGCATTGCTCAGCTTCTCACAGTGTTCGGAGTTAGGACTGATTTTAGTTTCAATTTTAAATTGAAATTTCAGTCTTATTTATTTACTTTTTTAACAAACCAAAACCAAACCAAAACTTTCCCTCCATTTCTCGTCACTGCCCATATCCACCTGCTATACACGGGTTAACAGGTTATCCTCAATATACTGTAATATTCTACATCAAAATATGTTTTGTTCATTATTTTGTTTTGAAAATCATACTGGACGCTTTTATTAGAACTTTACACCATATGAGTCATTCAGACTTTTACTGCATGGTAATGCCATTAAAATCATATGGATGGTAATGTAATTTAAACTTCGTAAATCAATCAAAATGTATTTGCACAGCACTTTTAACAACGGATTTTGCAAAGCATGCTAGATGGTAATGTCATTAGAACGTAATTCTGGAAGTTAATGTCATTAGAACCTTATTCTGGAAGGTAATGTCATTAGAACTTAATATTGGATGGTAATGTCATTAGAACGTAATTCTGGAAGGTAATGTCATTAGAACTTAATATTGGATGGTAATGTCATTAGAACGTAATTCTGGAAGGTAATGTCATTAGAACTTAATATTGGATGGTAATGTCTTTAGAACATAATTCTGGAAGGTAATGTCATTAGAACCTTATTCTGGAAGGTAATGTCATTAGAACTTAATATTGGATGGTAATGTCATTAGAACCTTATTCTGGAAAGTAAAGGCATTAGAACGTAATTCTAAATGGTAAGTAAAAACAGGATGAAACATTTTTAAAAACAGGAAGAAAATAGGATTCAGGTACAGTCGTGTTCTACTACTAAAGGTACTGAAGCTGTACCTGTTGAGGGTTCCACCCCAATGACAATTAGTATCAATTAGTTCTAAAAGAGTTGCTTCCAAAACTTTTTTTTGAAGAACAGAAACTCTAAGCACTAGAATTATACATTGATACATTTTAAGCTAAATTCCAAAGTCTTTTTCCCCAAAAAATTTAAAGTTCAAAGTTGAAGTTAATAAAAATGTGTACGCTCTAAAACTAAAAGATTTTCCAATAAAGTTCCATAAATCTAGACTTTTCTAGAAAGTTTTTTTTTTTAAATGTTAAACTCTTAACTGTAAGCTCTAGGATTTGAGGAATTATTTCTTTGACCTGCTGTAGAATTCTGTCTCTAAATTCCAAACATTTGTTTTAGAGAATTTTTATGATCTAAAATTTAAAGTTTAACATTTCCACAGTTTCAAGCTCTAGAATTTTAAGTTCCACAATGTTAAACTCTAGAATTTGAAGAATTATTATTATTTTTCATAGCTGCGGAGTGCTGTGCTCCAGAATGTCCTGTTTAATACGAATTTTTTTATTTAATTAATATGTGAGCTAAGAGCCAGGTTTGGAATTTGAGGAGTGAAATCCCAGACTGTGGATTTATAAACTGTAGAGTTTAGAGTTACAGAGTTTTAGTCTAAAGAGTTTGAAGCTTAATTGTTCTAAAAATGATGATTACAGATAGAAGTTCAAAATAGCAGATTTATAGTCTGGCTAAAAGAAGCTAGTGACTTCTGAAAAAACATGAAGAACATTTTTTGTTTTGTTTTTGTTTTTATTGTTTTGTTGGTTTTGTTTCATTTCATTTTTTGTTTCGGTTTGTTTTTTTGTTTTGTTTTATTGTGTTTTGTTGGTTTTGTTTTGTTTTTTGTTTCAGTTTTTTTGTTTTGTTTAGTTTTGTGTGTATGTGTGTGTGTGTGTGTGTGTGTGTGTATGTGTGTGTGTGTGTGTGTACGCATTCTCAGGTCCTGTTTTTTGTGCTGTAAATCTCTCTGAATCTTATTTGAATTATTGGATGTTTTTGAAACAGATTTTAAACTCAATAAAATCTTCAAGTGTTTTTCTTCTTCTTCAGCGTTTTTTACAGATGAGATATTAAATGCTATATTAGCCTCTTAGCTACACTGCTAATTAGTGAGGTGTGACCTTCCGTTGCTTATTAGCTTCATTAGGCTCATGTCTCCAAGGCTAATTGTTGACGTTTATATACTATATGTCCAAATGTTTGTGGACACCCCTTCTAATAAATGCTACTAAATTCAGCTACTTGCCCCATTACTGACACGTATATGCAAAATCACACACACCGCTTGCCTTGTCCTGTAAAGATGTACTGCCAATAGAATAGGACTCTGGGTTAGAGGGGTACAAAGTCCCCCAGCATTGAGGAGCTGTGGAGCAGTGGAAGAACTGTGTTCTCTGGGATGATGGTGGACCTCACTAACTCTTTTGTGTCTGAATGCAATCAAATCCTCACAGCAATGCTCCTTCTTCAAAATCTAGTAGAAAGTCTTTTTCTCTGGTCAGTAGAGACAGTTACTCCAACAGAAGCAGGAGAAACTCTTTTTAACACCCTTTATTTCAGAGGAAACACTGAATGAGCAGGTGTCCCAATACTTTTGTCCGTCTATCAGTCAGCTACAGTACAGTCTCTTTGCTCCAGTGTAAGATGAAAGAAGAAGTCTGCCCAGACTTACTGGAATGGAAAGTTCAGACAGGTCAGAGGTCAGAGCGAAGGCCATGTTTAACTGTTTTGTGTGTGTGTGTGTGTGTGTGTGTGTGTGTGCGCTCTGTAATTGCCAGAGAGGGCTGGTTGGAAGTTTGGAAGGCAGTGTTCCTCTGTTGGGAAAGCGGCCGCAGGGAAGCAGGAGATTCCGGGTCTGCGGGCCGATGGCTCTGAGTGATAGGTACCAGACTGCGTGCGGCCGGGCTGCTCTGTAATTGGAGTAATCTGGACTGCTGGACCGGAGTATTTGAAGTGTGTGTGAGACGGACTGGGGTAAAGTGGGTTCACTGCTGCCAGCTGTGCAGCAATGCTGTATCCATTAGCCAATCTCAGAGAACAGAAAACAACAACAAGCTGTGTGTGTGTGTTTGTGTGTGTGTGTTCGGGATTTGAATCTGTCCTCATAATTCAGTGTATCATTAAATCCCAAATTCCAACATGATTTAGTTCTACTCGAACCAGTCGGACTAATATTCAGACTAGTGTATAGACTAGTGTCCAGATAATGTCCAGGCTAGTGTTCAGACTAGTGTCCAGATAATGTCCAGGCTAGTGTAAAGACTAGTGTTCAGATAATGTTCAGACTAGTGTTCAGATAATGTCCAAGCTAGTGTCCAGGCTAGTGTCCAGATAATGTCCAGGCTAGTGTAAAGACTAGTGTTCAGATAATGTTCAGACTAGTGTTCAGATAATGTCCAAGCTAGTGTCCAGACTAGTGTTCAGATAATGTCCAAGCTAGTGTCCAGACTAGTGTTCAGATAATGTCCAGGCTAGGGTATAGACTAGTGTTCAGATAATGTCCAGGCTAGTGTATAGACTAGTGTTCAGACTAGTGCACAGGCTAGTGTCCAGACTAGTGTATAGACTAGTGTTCAGACTAGTGTCCAGACTAGTGTTCAGATAATGTCCAGGCTAGGGTATAGACTAGTGTTCAGATAATGTCCAAGCTAGTGTCCAGACTAGTGTTCAGATAATGTCCAGGCTAGTGTAAAGACTAGTGTTCAGATAATGTTCAGACTAGTGTTCAGATAATGTCCAAGCTAGTGTCCAGGCTAGTGTTCAGATAATGTCCAGGCTAGTGTAAAGACTAGTGTTCAGATAATGTTCAGACTAGTGTTCAGATAATGTCCAAGCTAGTGTCCAGACTAGTGTTCAGATAATGTCCAGGCTAGGGTATAGACTAGTGTTCAGATAATGTCCAGGCTAGTGTATAGACTAGTGTTCAGACTAGTGCACAGGCTGGTGTCCAGGCTAGTGTATAGACTAGTGTTCAGATAATGTCCAAGCTAGTGTCCAGACTAGTGTTCAGATAATGTCCAGGCTAGGGTATAGACTAGTGTTCAGATAATGTCCAGGCTAGTGTATAGACTAGTGTTCAGACTAGTGCACAGGCTAGTGTCCAGACTAGTGTATAGACTAGTGTTCAGACTAGTGTCCAGACTAGTGTTCAGATAATGTCCAAGCTAGTGTCCAGACTAGTGTTCAGATAATGTCCAGGCTAGTGTATAGACTAGTGTTCAGACTAGTGCACAGGCTAGTGTCCAGACTAGTGTATAGACTAGTGTTCAGACTAGTGTATAGACTAGTGTTCAGACTAGTGTTCAGACTAGTGTATAGACTAGTGTTTGGAGGAGGAGCTGTGGTGGAGTGTTTGGAGGAGGAGTGTTTGGAGGAGGAGCTGTGGTGGAGTGTTTGGAGGAGGAGCTGTGGTGGAGTGTTTGGAGGAGGAGCTGTGGTGGAGTGTTTGGAGGAGGAGCTCTGGTGGAGTGTTTGGAGGAGGAGCTGTGGAGTGTTTGGAGGAGGAGCTGTGGTGGAGTGTTTGGAGGAGGAGCTGTGGTGGAGTGTTTGGAGGAGGAGCTGTGGTGGAGTGTTTGGAGGAGGAGCTCTGGTGGAGTGTTTGGAGGAGGAGCTGTGGAGTGTTTGGAGGAGGAGCTCTGGTGGAGTGTTTGGAGGAGGAGCTGTGGTGGAGTGTTTGGAGGAGGAGCTCTGGTGGAGTGTTTGGAGGAGGAGCTGTGGTGGAGTGTTTGGAGGAGGAGTGTTTGGAGGAGGAGCTGTGGTGGATTGTTTGGAGGAGGAGCTGTGGTGGAGTGTTTGGAGGAGGAGTGTTTGGAGGAGGAGCTCTGGTGGAGTGTTTGGAGGAGGAGCTGTGGTGGAGTGTTTGGAGGAGGAGCTCTGGTGGAGTGTTTGGAGGAGGAGCTGTGGTGGAGTGTTTGGAGGAGGAGTGTTTGGAGGAGGAGCTGTGGTGGATTGTTTGGAGGAGGAGCTGTGGTGGAGTGTTTGGAGGAGGAGTGTTTGGAGGAGGAGCTCTGGTGGAGTGTTTGGAGGAGGAGTGTTTGGAGGAGGAGCTCTGGTGGAGTGTTTGGAGGAGGAGCTGTGGTGGAGTGTTTGGAGGAGGAGCTCTGGTGGAGTGTTTGGAGGAGGAGCTGTGGTGGAGTGTTTGGAGGAGGAGTGTTTGGAGGAGGAGCTGTGGTGGATTGTTTGGAGGAGGAGCTGTGGTGGAGTGTTTGGAGGAGGAGTGTTTGGAGGAGGAGCTCTGGTGGAGTGTTTGGAGGAGGAGCTCTGGTGGAGTGTTTGGAGGAGGAGCTCTGGTGGAGTGTTTGGAGGAGGAGCTGTGGTGGAGTGTTTGGAGGAGGAGCTGTGGTGAAGTGTTTGGAGGAAGAGCTGTGGTGGAGTGTTTGGAGGAGGAGCTCTGGTGGAGTGTTTGGAGGAGGAGCTGTGGTGGAGTGTTTGGAGGAGGAGCTCTGGTGGAGTGTTTGGAGGAGGAGCTGTGGTGGAGTGTTTGGAGGAGGAGTGTTTGGAGGAGGAGCTGTGGTGGATTGTTTGGAGGAGGAGCTGTGGTGGAGTGTTTGGAGGAGGAGTGTTTGGAGGAGGAGCTGTGGTGGAGTGTTTGGAGGAGGAGTGTTTGGAGGAGGAGCTCTGGTGGAGTGTTTGGAGGAGGAGCTCTGGTGGAGTGTTTGGAGGAGGAGCTCTGGTGGAGTGTGTGGGGTCGGTGTGTGTTTATCCCCTCACTTTAATTAGTGGAACACACACTGGGCTGTTTCGGCCTGTTTCCCTCCCAGCAGGAAATTTCCCATTAAATCACTACCGTGTGTGTGTGTGTGTGTGTGTGTGTGTGTGTGTGTGTGTGTGATTAGAGCGCAGTGTTTGACTGTAGGTTCAGCAGATCTGTAGTTCGGAGTGCTCTGTGTCTCTCAGGTGTGCTACAGGTGTGCAGGTGTGCTCTGTTTGATGTTACCTGGATAGAGAGATTGCTCTTCTAGTGTTCTTCAGCTGCAGGCAGTGTGTGTGTGTGTGTGTGTGTGTGTGTGTGTGTGTGTGTGTGTGTGTGTGTACTTCTGCCAAAAAAATTGATTTCTAATCCATTTTTTTTTACTACTAATTTTCTTTGACAGAAATTTGCATAAGTAATTAACCCCTCTACCTGTCAATCAATAAACACGCCCCCTTTCCTGAATGAAAGACCCCAAACTGATGCAGCATTGTGTTGTGGAGATGCTCTCTCTCTCTCTCTCTCTCTTTCTCGCTGCTGAGAGGGGGGCATAGTTCCTGAGAGGGGGCGTGGCTACCTTAAAAGTGTGTGTGGATTGACAGCAGCTTTAGAGACTGGCTGCCTGTGTTACCGCGGCCTCCACATGCCTGCTCTGTCGGCTCATTACGATGCGCAGCTTATCACACGCTTATAGAGGGTTTATAGAGGGTTTACAGAGGGCTTATAGAGGGTTTATAGAGGGTTTACAGGTGTGTGTACATGAAAGTTGATGTTGTTGATGATCCCGAGTGATGTGGCTGCTTCAGTCCGTCCCAGAATTCCCCTGAATCTTCTCTATAGTCTGGATTGGCTGGCTGCTCCTGTGTGCGGTGTATCTGTGAGTGTGTGACAGATTAAAGAGCCTGTGTCGTGAGTGAAGTTTGGACGTTGTGTAAAACATCTAACGTTTAAATTAATTCAAACTAATTCTGATGATTTGCAAATCCTTCTCATCTCATATTCTATTAAACACACAACAAAGACGAGATCTTTAGATCTTTAATGTTCATACGGGTCAACTTTATTGTTTTTCTGCAAATATTCACTCGTTTTGAGTCTGAGGGATCAAAGGTCACGGGTATTCGGGCATGGGCATTGGTGTATGATGTTTTATACTGGTTTCTGGGTGTTTGGACTGGTTTATGTTATTAATGCTGCTTTAAAGGTGTTTTTACTGGTTTCTGGTGTTTACTACTGGTTCTGGTTGTTTGTGATAATACATGGCTGTTAATTGTAGTATATGGTTATTTATGCTACTTTATAAACAGTGTTTACTGGTTTCTGGTTGTTTTTACTGGTTTAATGTTATTTATGTAGCTTTAAGGGTGTTTTTACTGGTTTATGGTTATTTATGCTACTTTATAAACAGTGTTTACTGGTTTCTGGTTGTTTATGCTACTTTATAAACAGTGTTTACTGGTGTATGATATTAAATACTGGTTTCTGAGTGTTTGGACTGGTTTCTGGTTGTTTATGCTACTTTATAAACAGTGTTTACTGGTGTATGATATTAAATACTGGTTTCTGAGTGTTTGGACTGGTTTCTGGTTGTTTATGCTACTTTATAAACAGTGTTTACTGGTGTATGATATTAAATACTGGTTTCTGGGTGTTTGGACTGGTTTATGTTATTAATGCTGCTTTAAAGGTGTTTTTACTGGTTTCTGGGTGTTTATGAGGGTGTTATATTTAGTTCACACTGGTTTATGGTCATTTATGCTGGTTGAAAGTAGTTTCTTACTGGTGTCTGGCTGCTATTACTGGTTAATGGTTGTTTGTGCTAGTTTATAATGGTGTATGATGGTTTATACTGGTTTGTGTTGGTTGTAAGTGTTTGTATTTTTACTGGAATATTTTAGTTTTTACTGGTTTCTGGTTGTTTATGCAAATTCATGGCTGTTTATTTTAGTATATGGTTATTTATGCTACTTTATAAACAGTGTTTGCTGGTTTATGGTTGTTTTTACTGGTTTCTGGTTGCCTATACTGGTTTTTACTGGTCTATGATTGTTTATACTAGTTCATGAGTAGTGTTTACTGGTGTATGTTCATACACCACATGCTTGTACATGAAAGTTGATGATCCAGACTGATGTGAGTCTTTCAGCCCATCTCGAAATCCCCCTGAGAGTCTAGTTTATAAGTATTTTAAACTGGTGTGTTTAGTTTATACTGGTTTCTAGCTGTTTATTCAACTGTATGCATAGTTTCTATTGGTTTATGATGTTTTATACTGGTTTCTGGTTGTTTATGCAAATTTATAGCTGTTAATTCTAGTATATGGTTATTTATGCTACTTTATAAACAGTGTTTACTGGTGTATGATATTTTATACTGGTTTCTGGCTGTTTGGACTGGTTTATGGTTAGTAATGCTGCTTTAAAGGTGTTTTTACTGGTTTCTGGGTGTTATATTTAGTTCACACTGGTTTATGGTCATTTATGCTGGTTGTAAGTAATTTCTTACTGGTGTCTGGCTGCTATTGCTGGTTAATGGTTGTTTGTGCTAGTTTATAATGGTGTATGATGGTTTATACTGGTTTGTGGTGATTGTAAGTGCTTATATTTTCACTGGAATATTTGTGTTTTTACTGGTTTATGGTTGCCTATACCGGTTTGTACTGGTCTATGATTGTTTATACTAGCTCATGAGTAGTGGTTACTGGTGTATGATGGTCTATACCGGTTTGTGGTGGTTTGTAAGTGCTTGTACATGAAAGTTGATGATCCTGACTGATGTGAGTCCTTCAGCCCATCCCGAAATCCCCCTGAAAATCTCCAAGGCTTTTGATTGCTGTCGTCGGCGGTAGCGGCTCTGACCCTGCAGACGATTATGTGTAATGGTCTGGTTAAAGAATGCAGAAGCGCAGCAGAGAAAGAGCAGAATTATCCTCAAAGTAACCTTTAATAACCTCTAACTCCGGGGTTCCCCTCACTTTCATCCCGAGCAGGCCTGTGATCTGAGGACTGAAGTGATCTGACTTTGTTTGCAGAAGTGCGTCTGCAGCCCACACAGAACACGCCTACAGTACCTGATAGAGAGCAGCGCAGCTACATGTAGGGGATCAGCTCGACTGAGCGTGTGTTTCTCATAATCTTACCATCATTTTGATCTTAAGGCTTTTGCTTAAAGTGATAAACATCAAATTCCCCCAACCCCCCCCCATACACACACACACACACCACACACACACCACACACACACCACACACACACACACACACACTCCACTGTTACCTCATGGAGCTACAAGGCTAATGTAGCCAACAAGTAGTGGACACGTTATATGTCCAAACAATATGTCCAAATGTTTGTGGACACTCCTTTCAGCAGACACAGATGTGCAAATGCACACACACAGCTTGTCTAGTCCCTGTAGAGAAGAAGTACTGCCAATAGAATAGGACTCTCTGGAGCAGATCAACATCATGACCCTATTGGCTCCATGCTGCCTAATAATGCCAGGCGTGGGCTAGAGGGGTATAATAAAGCCCCCCAGCATTGAGGAGCTGTGGAGCAGTGGAAGAACTGTGTTCTCTGAATGATGGTGGAGGAGCTCCATCCAGTACTTTGGGGATTAGTTGGGGAGTAGGGGATGATGAGGTGGGGTGGTGATCATTCATCCAACCTCCTGACCTCACTAATAACGCTCTTGTGCCTGAAAACTCATTTTAATAGCCTTGATTTCAGAAGATTAGCAGGTGTCCCAATACTTTTGTCCACACGGTGTATGATGTTAGTCATTCTGACCCAGAAAGAGAGCAGTTCAGAGAAATCACTGAAGGTCCAACATTGCCATGACTCTTATGTCCGTGATGAGGGTCTGTAAACTTCCCACCACAACTGTATACTGCATCCCTCTAACTTTCTCTAATGCTCTCTCTCCCTCTCCTTCTCTCCCCCCCCTTAATCTCTCCCTCTCCCTCTCTCTCTTCCCCTCTCTCTCTCTCTCTCTCTCTCTCTCTCTCTCATTTATCAGTGTCCCAGACTTACAGATGTTGTTGCCTTGTTGTGTTTTGCCTCTGGAGTTGCCAAGGGAACAGGAGCTGACTATTCATAGGGAGCCCAGCAGTGATTGGCTGCCGGAACAATACGCAATATGCATGATTATATATATATATAAGCTCCGCCTCCAGAGTGTGGTACGGGCACTTGGAGATGGGTAGCATTTTAAATGAATGTCTTAAAAAAAAAAAAAAAAAAGAAAAACACTGAATTTATTCAATCGTTTCACAATTATAATAGTTTAGAGTTCAATGTCTCTCGACCACTCTGCTCTCTCTCTCTCTCTCTGTCTCTCTCTGTCTCTCTCTCTGAGGTTTGTCTGAATTCCTGGTGATGGAGAAATGAGGACATTCGTCAGGGAATGTTTTGTGGCGGTGACTTTTTATTTAAAGAAACCCGTCTGAAACGGAACGAGAGAGAGAGGGAGGGAGAGAGAGAGAGAGAGAGGGAGAGAGAGGGAGAGAGAGAGAGGGAGAGAGAGGCTCTAACAGCTGAAAGCTCTCAGCTCTGCTCGAGCAGAAACAGAGGTTCAGATGTTCCGACAGATTCCAGATGGCGCGAGAGGCTGGTTGTACTTCAGTGTTCTTCAGAATGAGATTGAAAGCTGTGTAGCTTCAGGAAGAACTTTCCAGAAACAGCTGAGTGAGGAGATCAGCAGAACCTGGGTCCAGTCTGCTGCGGTGCTGGAGGCCTAACGCCCAGGAGACGGCTGGTGAGAAAAACTCTGGTAACATCTGGAACCACATTCAGGAGAGAAACTCATCAGACACTTGTTTAGAATAGTTAAACACAGCAAACACCATAACCCAACCCCCCCAAACCCCTCCCACTACAAACAGCACAACCCAACCCCCCCAAACCCCTCCCACTACAAACAGCACAACCCAAACCCCCCAAACCCCTCCCACTACAAACAGCACAACCCAAACCCCTCCCACTACAAACACCACAACCCAAACACTCCCAAACCCCTCCCACTACAAACAGCACAACCCAAACCCCTCCCACTACAAACACCACAACCCAAACACTCCCAAACCCCTCCCACTACAAACAGCACAACCCAAACCCCCCAAACCCCTCCCACTACAAACAGCACAACCCAAACCCCCCAAACCCCTCCCACTACAAACAGCACAACCCAAACCCCTCCCACTACAAACACCACAGCCCAAACACTCCCAAACCCCTCCCACTACAAACAGCACAACCCAACCCCCCAAACCCCTCCCACTACAAACAGCACAACCCAACCCCCCAAACCCCTCCCACTACAAACAGCACAACCCAAACACTCCCAAACCCCTCCCACTACAAACAGCACAACCCAACCCCCCAAACCCCTCCCATTACAAACAGCACAACCCAAACCCCCCAAACCCCTCCCACTACAAACAGCACAACCCAACCCCCTCAAACCCCTCCCACTACAACCAAAGCCCCTCCTATCACAACCAAAACCCCTCCCTTAATGACAAAACCTCCTCCTACCACAACCAAAACCCTTCCACCACAACCAAGCCCTCTCCTATAACAACCAAAACCCCTCCAGTGCAATCAAGCCCCTCCCATAAACACCAAGTACCTCCTACTACAACCAAAAAACCCTCCCACCACAACTGAAACCCCTCCATTGCAATCAAAGCCCCTCCCATAATTAGCAAGTCCCTCCCACTGCAACCAAAACCCCTTCAGTGCAATCAAAGGCCGTCCCATAACAACCCAAGCCCCTCCCTCCACGACCCCCTGCACAGAAGAGAGCTTTGCAGAATAAGGTGAGTAATTAATTACGGATGATTCATTAATCTATTCATTATTTGTTTGCTTGCCGGGTGTAAATACTGAAGGAGGAGGAGGGAAGGAGCAGTGCTGCTTCTTAGTTTGGTTCTGGGTTCAGCTAGAACAGAACTTTACAGTATATGGAGGTTCTTTAAGCTCTTAAAGTGCTCTTGTTCTCATTGAGAACCGTGATGTACTAAGAACAGGTTGTAAAAGTGCGGTCAGTCTGACGGGTCCAGTTGGGCCGAGGTGGAGATCTCTCTGGTTTCTGTGGTTTCTCGGCAGTGTGTGGTTGGGTGAGGACCAGTGAAGCGGGTCACTGTTGATGCTTCAGTACAGCGGCTCCGGAAACTGCAGTGAGTTCTCCAGAGCCGGGACAAGACGCAGAGTCAGGATCTGAGGAAGGAAACTGGAGAGACCTCCAATATCTGTGAAGAAAGAAACCAAAAACATGGTGATGATGTTGATGATGGTGGTGATGGTGATGATGATGATGATGATGATGATGGTGGTGATGGTGATTTTGTTAACTTGCGAATGCAGTGACCTGACCAGGAAATATGTTCAAGTTTGGAGTTTGACCTAAGGTCAGCAATTTTAAACACACACACACACACACACACACACACACTACTGTTTTTCTACAGTGTGAGGACACAGTGTCATACATATATGACCCATATACCTTCTAAAATATCTATGACTGTATATCTATAAATACACCTAGACATAAAAATATATATATAAATATGCCTATATATCTTCCAGATAATGTTGGGGACTCAGACACAGTCTCAGTCTTTAAATCTAGGCTGAAACTCATCTGTTTAGTTTAGCTTTTGGTAATTAATAATTAATAATTAATAATTTGGTAAATAATAATTAATAATAGATAAGGGCTGCAGGTCCAGGGGTTCGAGGATACAGGGAATTGTAGCACACTGAGATGCTGGAGCTGTCGTCTCACTGCTTACACACGATCACTCAGGTTAGTGGACGGTGGAGCAGACGGACGCTAGTGTTTCAGGGTGCTCCCATGTCTGTGTTACCTTCTGGCTCTCTCCTTTTAATTAGACTGTTATAGTCAGACCTGCCGGAGTCGTCAGACCCGCTCTGATACTGATCAACATTCTCTGTCTCCTACCAGTCCGACCAGCAGACCCCGTCCCCACCACCAACACCCGTGTCAGACCAGCGGCCCACCCTCCTACCACTGCTACCTGCCTAATGACCATGTTCAAACCTAAATGGACTCTTAACTATCTGCCACTATTAATAGCACCACTATTACCCATCATTCCTCTGACCATCACTGCCATGACTATATGCAGTTATACTACACCATGATTATTATATTATGATTATGATCAGAGCAGTTTAACAGTTGGTTTAGTAACTTATCAATATCAATATCAATAATTTATAAATAGTTCTGATCAGAGGAGGAC
>NC_132897.1:1260608-1305608 GCF_030463535.1 Salminus brasiliensis
TCTGCAACTGGGCTTTAAAGATAAGAGCAGCTAATAACACACACATACATACACATACACACCCTCACCTGAGGTACACCGCACTTTAATTAGAGACTGCAGAAAATACACTGAGAATGTGTGTGTGTGTGTGTGTGTGTGTTCTGCGCAGGTGGGACCGGTTTGGATGTTCACTTTTATCTTTTGCTTTGATTGTGCAGAAGTTTCCCTCAAGGAGAGAGAAAATATATATCTGTTCAAACAAGAGGGCGAGGGAGCCTGACTTCAAACAGAGAGAGAAACAAAGAAAAGATAAACGCATGGATAATTATTAGTCCATAAGTATTTGGACAGGGACACAACTTTTGTACTTTTGTACATTTGCCTCGGTCACCTTAATGGACTTGTAATAAAGCAAGATGCCACTGAATTTCAGACCTTCAGTTTTAATGTAATTTCAAATAAAATACTGTTAAAATCTCCATTTCCACATGGTCAAAAGTAATTGGACAATTCACTGATAACAGATCTCTGATAGAGACACCTTTATACATTTCTTGGGACAGGAGAAACTCAAGATTAGCTTGACTACGGAGCAGGAAAGAAAGATTTTCTAATCCAAAGTATACAACATCATCTGTCAAACATGGTGGAGGCACTGTTACGACATAGGCATGTGTAATTAACATGCATGCCTTTTAGTCAATGACAGCCTGTAGTCCAGAATCCGTGGACATTCCTAAACAGTCCTTACTGTGTAATAATTACAGCCATTTTTACACTGTCCATCTCATTGTTATAGGCTTAGAAGTATTGGGACACCTGCTCATTCATTGTTTCCTCTGAAATCAATGGTATTAAAAAGAGAGTAACAAGAACCTTAGTGAGGTCAGGATTTTGGATGATCACCACCCCACCTCATCATCCCCAACTCCCCAACTCATCCCAAAAGTACTGGATGGAGCTCCACCACCACCATCATTCCAGAGATCACAGTTCTTCCACTGCTCCACAGCTCCTCAATGCTGGGGGGCTTTATACCCCTCTTCTAGCCCATGCCTGGCATTATTAGGCAGCCTGGAGCCAATAGGGTCATGATGTTGATCTGCTCCAGAGAGTCCTATTCTATTGGCAGTACTTCTCTTCTTCTCTACAGGGACTAGACAAGCTGTGTGTGTGCATTTGCACATCTGTGTCAGCAATAGGTGCAGCTTAAAGTAGCTGAATGCATTCATTAGAATGGGTGTCCACAAACATTTGGACATATGCAGTGTATGATATATGCCATTTTTTATAATCTTACATATGTAAAACATTGGCTGCAAGGTATAAAATCTGTGTATTATAATAGAATGTGTGTGTGTGTGTGTGTGTGTGTGTGTGTGTGGTCTGTGTGTAATGAATCACACTGCACGCTAAAGTGTGCTGGCTGTTCCAGCTGTGATAAAGCGATTGGGCTGAGATCCAAAATCTCTCTATGTCATCTACCCGTCCAGTCATCCTCTGAGATATAATGGCTTACTCACTGGCCACTTTATTAGAAACCCCTACCTTGTGCTTCCACTCACTGGCCACTTTATTAGAAACCCCTACCTTGTGCTTCCACTCACTGGCCACTTTATTAGAAACCCCTACCTTGTGCTTCCACTCACTGGCCACTTTATTAGAAACCCCTACCTCGTGCTTCCACTCACTGGCCACTTTATTAGAAACCCCTACCTCGTGCTTCCACTCACTGGCCACTTTATTAGAAACCCCTACCTTGTGCTTCCACTCACTGGCCACTTTATTAGAAACCCCTACCTTGTGCTTCCACTCACTGGCCACTTTATTAGAAACCCCTACCTCGTGCTTCCACTCACTGGCCACTTTATTAGAAACCCCTACCTCGTGCTTCCACTCACTGGCCACTTTATTAGAAACCCCTACCTCGTGCTTCCACTCACTGGCCACTTTATTAGAAACCCCTACCTCGTGCTTCCACTCACTGGCCACTTTATTAGAAACCCCTACCTCGTGCTTCCACTCACTGGCCACTTTATTAGAAACACCTACCTTGTGCTTCCACTCACTGGCCACTTTATTAGAAACACCTACCTTGTGCTTCCACTCACTGGCCACTTTATTAGAAACACCTACCTCGTGCTTCCACTCACTGGCCACTTTATTGGAAACCCCTACCTTGTGTTTCCACTCACTGGCCACTTTATTGGAAACCCCTACCTTGTGCTTTCACTCACTGGCCACTTTATTAGAAACCCCTACCTTGTGCTTCCACTCACTGGCCACTTTATTGGAAACCCCTACCTTGTGCTTCCACTCACTGGCCACTTTATTAGAAACACCTACCTTGTGCTTCCACTCACTGGCCACTTTATTGGAAACACCTACCTCGTGCTGAAATTGCTTTCTTGCCTCAAACTGCAACACTATTTAAGGTGGAACAGCCTCATTTAAGGTGGAATGGATAGATGTTACATATTTATATTGCCTGAAACTGCTTTCCAGCCTCAAACGGCTGCTGCATTTAAAGCAGAACAGCTCCATTTAAGGTAAAATGGACATTATCAATTAGAAGCTGAGGAATATGGGGCTAACTTTGTCTTAAACCGCTGCACTATTTCAGGTTGAACATCTTAATTTAAGGTGGAATGGAAAATTTGAACAAGAAGCTGGGGAATATGGAGCTAAGTGTGGCTTCTGCTTGCCTGAAATGGCTACTCTGCCTCAAACTGCTACACTATGTCAGGTGGAACAGCTCCATTTAGGGTAGAACAGCAGCATTTAGGGTGGAACAGCTCCATTTAGGGTGGAACAGCTCCATTTAGGGTAGAACAGCAGCATTTAAGGTGGAATGGACAACTTGAGTAAGAATATGTAGAATGGCAGCACATGGGTTCAGCTTAAGCCTGGTCTTGCCTCAACCCGTGCTGAGATGTTAAGTAAACTGGAGAGTGGAGGAATGTGACTTCTGACCAAACTATCGCTTTAAAGTCTCTTAAGATCTGTGGATATGGTATAATGCAGCATAATAACTGAAGTGTATCTTCTTCAGAAGAGTTCAACAGTAGAAAGGGGCGCGTTTATGAACAAAGGCTGGAGATATTGTCGCTGCAGTCAGCCATGAAGAATGTACCTGAGGAACAAGTTCAGACCAGAGCAGCATGTGATTTCCAGCACAGTCTCAAAGGAACACACGTTCAAATGTGTGTGTGTGTGTGTGTGTGTGTGTGTGTGTGTGTGTGTGTGTATGCACACTGTATGCACCTTATTTTAGTCAAACACAGAGTATCGTCGATAAATGGTGAATTTGTTGTGAAAAGCTTTAGGTTTTGGCCTAAACTCGTGCTTCCCCTCACTGGCCACTTTATTAGAAACCCCTACCTTGTGTTTCCACTCACTGGCCACTTTATTAGAAACCCCTACCTTGTGTTTCCACTCACTGGCCACTTTATTGGAAACACCTACCTTGTGTTTCCACTCACTGGCCACTTTATTGGAAACACCTAGATTGTATGTGCACTCACTGGCCACTTTATTAGAAACACCTAGCTCGTATGTCCACTCACTGGCCACTTTATTAGAAACCCCTACCTTGTGTTTCCACTCACTGGCCACTTTATTGGAAACACCTAGCTTGTATGTGCACTCACTGGCCACTTTATTAGAAACACCTAGCTCGTATGTCCACTCACTGGCCACTTTATTGGAAACACCTACCTTGTGTTTCCACTCACTGGCCACTTTATTAGAAACCCCTACCTTGTGTTTCCACTCACTGGCCACTTTATTGGAAACACCTAGATTGTATGTGCACTCACTGGCCACTTTATTAGAAACACCTAGCTCGTATGTCCACTCACTGGCCACTTTATCAGAAACCCCTACCTTGTGCTTCCACTCACTGGCCACTTTATTAGAAACACCTAGATTGTATGTGCACTCACTGGCCACTTTATTAGAAACACCTAGCTCGTATGTCCACTCACTGGCCACTTTATTGGAAACACCTAGCTTGTATGTGCACTCACTGGCCACTTTATTAGAAACCCCTACCTTGTGTTTCCACTCACTGGCCACTTTATTAGAAACCCCTACCTTGTGTTTCCACTCACTGGCCACTTTATTGGAAACCCCTACCTTGTGTTTCCACTCACTGGCCACTTTATTGGAAACCCCTACCTTGTGCTTCCACTCACTGGCCACTTTATTAGAAACCCCTACCTTGTGTTTCCACTCACTGGCCACTTTATTGGAAACACCTACCTTGTGCTTCCACTCACTGGCCACTTTATTAGAAACACCTAGCTCGTATGTCCACTCACTGGCCACTTTATTGGAAACACCTAGCTTGTATGTGCACTCACTGGCCACTTTATTAGAAACCCCTACCTTGTGTTTCCACTCACTGGCCACTTTATTGGAAACCCCTACCTTGTGTTTCCACTCACTGGCCACTTTATTGGAAACCCCTACCTTGTGTTTCCACTCACTGGCCACTTTATTGGAAACACCTACCTTGTGCTTCCACTCACTGGCCACTTTATTAGAAACCCCTACCTTGTGTTTCCACTCACTGGCCACTTTATTAGAAACCCCTACCTTGTGTTTCCACTCACTGGCCACTTTATTGGAAACCCCTACCTTGTGTTTCCACTCACTGGCCACTTTATTGGAAACACCTAGATTGTATGTGCACTCACTGGCCACTTTATTAGAAACACCTAGCTCGTATGTCCACTCACTGGCCACTTTATTAGAAACCCCTACCTTGTGTTTCCACTCACTGGCCACTTTATTGGAAACCCCTATCTTGTGTTTCCACTCACTGGCCACTTTATTGGAAACACCTACCTTGTGCTTCCACTCACTGGCCACTTTATTAGAAACCCCTACCTTGTGTTTCCACTCACTGGCCACTTTATTAGAAACACCTACCTTGTGTTTCCACTCACTGGCCACTTTATTGGAAACACCTAGCTTGTATGTGCACTCACTGGCCACTTTATTAGAAACCCCTACCTTGTGTTTCCACTCACTGGCCACTTTATTAGAAACACATAGCTTGTATGTCCACTCACTGGCCACTTTATTAGAAACGCCTACCTTGTGCTTCCACTCATTGGCCACTTTATTGGAAACCCCTACCTTGTGCTTCACCTCACTGGCCACTTTATTGGAAACCTCTACCTTGTGCTTCCACTCACTGGCCACTTTATTGGAAACCCCTACCTTGTGCTTTCACTCACTGGCCACTTTATTAGAAACCCCTACCTTGTGCTTCCACTCACTGGCCACTTTATTAGAAATGCCTACCTTGTGCTTCCACTCACTGGCCACTTTATTAGAAACCCCTACCTTGTGCTTCACCTCACTGGCCACTTTATTAGAAACACCTACCTTGTGCTTCCACTCACTGGCCACTTTATTGGAAACCCCTACCTTGTGCTTCCACTCACTGGCCACTTTATTAGAAACCCCTACCTTGTGCTTCCACTCACTGACCACTTTATTGGAAACACCTAGCTTGTATGTCCACTCACTGGCCACTTTATTAGAAACGCGTACCTTGTGTTTCCACTCACTGGCCACTTTATTGGAAACCCATATTTTGTGCTTCCACTCACTGGCCACTTTATTGGAAACACCTAGCTTGTGCTTTTACTCACTGGCCACTTTATTGGAAACACCTAGCTTATCTCGTTACTAAGGCTAGGATCCACACGTTCCCCGGTGCTCAACTCCCACTCACTTAAAAAGGGGTTCTTAAGGGGTTCTACAGCAAAGAACCAAAGACGGCTCAAAGAACCCTGTTCGAACCCTTGCCTGTTTACAAAGCTCTTCAACTTCTGTTGTTACCGGTCAGAGAACCATTTTTCAGGACTTTACAGAACACCCTTTGCTTCATGTTTTCATGTTTGCTAGAACCTCTCTGGTTCTCTTCGTTCACAGGAATGCGGCGGATTGTATCCTGAACAGCGCTGAAGCAAAACAACCCTGTTCATTCATCTCACCACGGGGCGTTCCAGTTCAGACGGTCAGCTGCGGTGAAGATGAGGTATTTCTGCAGCGCACTGTCGAGAGGGAGCGTCCTACAGATGGTCCGTGCCCTTATGGTCACTCTGGGCCTACCCACATCATATTCAGGCCTTAGAAAAAAGGCGCCAGGCAGCAGCGTGTTATTCTTACTAAGCGATCCAGCAGCACATTTGGGGTTTTGGGTGAGTTGCTTTTAATCTCGGCGGTCAGTGAGATCACTGAAGAGCTGAAGATGCGGGCGCAGGCTTGCTATTTGCAGTGCGAGCGATGGAGCTGCCCTTTCATTCCACTTTGCTTTGGTGTAATGGGCCTAACGGGCCCACCAAGGAGACTGCAGTGCCTTGTTGCTGCCAGCAGAGGGAGACAGTTTGCTCTGGGCCTGGTGCTGCTGTTGGAGCCTCATTTTTAGGCCCTGGTGGTTCAGGGCCTGAATCCCTGTCCAGGTGTGTTCAGGATTGTTATCCTACTGTAGGATTTTGGTGTTATACAAATGACGTGATGATGTGATGCTTGCTTCCAGAGTTTGCTGGTCTTGGACCACTGTCTGCAACACAACCCCAAAGCACGATCCGTCCACCCCAATGCTGAACAGTTGGAGAGGTGTTCTTCTCGGGAAGTGCTGCACTTGTCAATACGAAATGCAGTTAACTGTGTAAATGTACAAAGTACAGGCTACTGTTCCCTATTAATTGATTAATTAACTACTTAATTTGAATAATTGTAACAAAAGTAGAAGTACGAACTTCCAAGGTGGACTTCGAGGCATGAGCATGACTTATGAGACTGCATAGGCAGCAAGGCAGCAAGGAAGCAAGGCAGCTGTCTTCTGTATGGGACACACTCGAGTATTTATAAGCTTTGAAGTTTGCATCACGTCCGAAACTGCCCTGCCAACAAGCTCATATGGGGCTCACATGGGTGAAATGTGGGCCCCAGGCAGGCCTTGAGTGGGTTTGTACAAGTGTTTTACTGGGAGCCAGCTGGGATTTCCATATGGGGGGCCCATCAATACAGCCCACCCTGATCTCACATGTATCCCATGTACAACCCAGATGGGGCCCATGTTTCAATGCCTCCTAATCCCATCACTGACCCTGGTTGCCATCCGTTACAGGCCCCACACGGACCCCTATTCACTGTATAGTGCACTATTTTTGGGCTCCGTCACTTTGTGGTGGTGAACCTTTTACTGCACTGTAAAAATCCCACAATGCACTGTAAATAGTCACTACCTTGTGGATGTCTGTTCCCTATAATAATGCCCTATATAGTGACTCTGGATTGTCTCATGTAGGGGACAGTGAATAGGGGGTAGTGAATAGGGCACAGATTTAGACTAACAATGTTTGTGAACAGTCTAAACAAGCTAATTAAGGTCTGAGAGCTCAAATCCCCTCATTTTCTCTGTAAAATTGTACAAAACGTAAAAAAAAATGAGTAATTTTGCATAAAAAGTTGATAATAAAGCTTCATATTTGGCTTTCCGAGTCTTTCTGAGGTCCGTTCATCTGCTACAGACTTTAAACAGGGGTACCCAAACTTTTGCACGCAGCTGTGTGCATGCAAAAGCAGCTGACCTCCACGTCTCGCGCGCACTTTTGCATTCACTGCAAGCAAAACAAGCCTGCATGAGTTCCAAAATCTATTAACCCCCCCTCTAACCCCCCCCCCCAGCTTTCCCAACTTTCCCAACTTTCCCAACTTTCCCAAATTTCTTTTCCTGTCACATGATTAGTAATCGGATCCACCCCTCTCTCTCTCTCTCTCTCTCTCTCTCACCCTCCCTCTCTCACTCACTCACCTTCTTAACTCAGCCCGGGGTTCCTCTCGCGCTCCAGTCCTGCACGCCACACGCAGCTCACGGGCGACACGCAGCAGCAGCAGCAGCAGCAGCAGCAGCCAGACAGCAGGCGAAAGAGAAGCTCGCGCTCCGAAACGCTGCGTCCGCGAGACGAAGAGCAAGGCGAGGAAGACGAAGAGCAAGAAAAGGAAGGAGGAGAGGAAGAACCGAAGGAGGCAGGATGGAGAGTTTGGGGTTTTTATCGCTGATCGTCCTGGCCGTGCGGGCGGCTTACGGCCACTTCCACTCCGGTGAGTCCCACACGAGTTTTCATGCTTCAACTTTGTGTGTAAAGCGCGTTTAAAGGGGTGTTTTGCAGACCACAGAGGGTCAGAAAGCACGTTAGGGAGTGTGTTCGAGATTTCCGAGCCACTTTACATGGTTTGAGGAGAAGTTTAAGGCTACATTTGCACTTTTATTTGCGTTTGTCAACTCGAACTTTCCGTTCCACCTTAAATGGCGCAGTGGAAGCGTCTGGCGTCTGCGGGCGCTGCGCTGCATCTGCTGCGCTATTTAAGGTGGAACGGAGAGTTAGGAAACGGAGCTAACCTAAGCGCACTAGAAGCAAGTGTGCGATGCTGTATGCGTGCATAGTTACTGATGGGGCCTAATCTTTCCATGACTGGTGTTTTTCTGTCAGTTGAAGCTCAAATAAACCCTGTTTGCAGTGTCTGATTGTGTGGTACTGTTCTGCTGGGCTGCAGCTTTGTAAAACGCACGAGCAAGTGTTTACATCCTCTTGTATAGAAGTTACTGAGCTAATGAGCTGCATCAGCTGTTTCAGCAGGGAGATGCATGCTGTAGCATTGGGACACCCTGGCAGTCTGTGTTTATTAGTGTTTATCTAAGGTGTTTGATCTAATTAATGGCTTATTAATGAGCTATAACTATGTGTTATACTGTAAGGTGCAGAACATGGGGCTGATTATGATTTTGGTCATTTATATGAACAAAAGTGGACAAATACAGCTTTCCCAGCTCTGAAACTGACCATTTAATGTCATTAATTGATTATTAATGAGCTAATGAGGTGGGACAGGTGTGTTAGAGGTGGGAGGACACCTTTGAAATGTGTGTGTTGTGATAACGGAGCATAAATGCATTAAAACCCACACAAAACATATATTATACATATATATAAATATAAATAATATATAATATAATATATAAATAGACATATTAATTATGTAATTAATAATACAATTTATCCTCAGTGTAAACATCTGCCTGTTAAACATCATTTAACCATTAGTAATTGATTATCAATGCACTAATAAGGTGATAGGTTCAAAATATAAAATTGTATACACCACATTTAACCTTGAATTAATAGCATAAATACCATATTTCACCTAATAGACTGATTTATAATGAGATTATGATCTGAATTAAGTTCAATATAGCAGGAAAAACACTGAAATATACAGAATATGGAGGAAGTAGTGCAGCAGCCCATAATACAGTGATATACACAAGCAGACACAGCTCTAATACTGATATCAGTTGGTTATTAAAAATTTAGTAAGGTAAACCAGCCTTGATTTAGATGCTTTCTACTCATGAACAGAAGTAAATGTGAAGAAACTTGGTGACTTTAGTGTTTACCTGCTATTATACACCATATATAACCTTATAAATGTGTATTTAATAGAATTACCGCTTATAAACACTGAACTGTGGAGTTCACAGAGCAGCAGAGTGAGCTACGGTCATAATCATGAGTGAAAAATTGGTAATTACAGCTGCCACAATTACAATTCTGCTAATCCACCTCTGTTAATGGATTAACCCTGAGTTGATGAGCTGCTCCAGGTGTGTTACAGCAGGTAAAAGACTGTTTTACTCATCTTCTACACCATATTTAACTTCACTGATTGATTACTGTCGAGATAACTGTGTGTTAGAGGAGGAAACACAGTGAAATGTCGATGCTGGAGGTGTTTATCTCGTATACACTGTATTTAATATTGCATAAACAGCATAGACGCCATCACTGACCTACTAGACTCATTAATAATAGAATTAAGGATCTGAATTAGGTTCTTTATGGCAGGGAAAGCATTAAAAAGTGCGGCGTGTGAAGGAGGCGGCGTATCATCAGTGTAGTCGATGCGTCCTGTCGTGCTCTACAGTCACACTTATGGCCTAAAAATGGGCCATTACTGCTTTTCCAGCTGTAATTCCACTAAATTACCCTCATTAATGGATTAACCTTGAGTTGATGAGCTGGACCAGGTGGGTTCGAGCAGGTAAAACAGGTAGAATCGCTGCTCTAATGCAGCAGCAGGTTGTATTTGTACACTCCACATTCAGCGTTCCCAGATCTAAACCTGCCAGTTTAAGATGGATTATTAGATTATTATTAGATTAATAGATTATTAATGAGCTAATGAGGTGAAGTGGGTGTGTTAGAGCAGGGGCAATGAAATGTGTAGAATTTAGCAAGGGCAAATATGAGGAAACAGTGCACACTTTAGTGTTTACCTGCTCTAATACACCTTATATAGCCTCATAAATGTGTTATTAACGGAATGATGACGTGAATCAGACGTGTTAGAGCTGAACAAACATCTAAATATGCGTAAATGAGCGTAAATAAATACAAACACTGCTGCACAGTTTAGTGGTCACAGCTGTAGCTTTGGTCATTTTAGTGTTCAGCTAAGCTTGTTTTGTCCTAATTAATGGTTTAATAATAAGTTATTAAAGGTGTTGCACTAAACACGCAGTTAATATGGCAGCAAGACTGGGGCACAGTGTGGATTTTGTCATGTAAATGAATGAAAGTGGAGGAAAGCAGCTCTCCCAGCTCGAAAACGAGCAGTTTACACTCATTAATCGAGCTGGAGCAGGTGTGTTGGCGCAGGACAGTATCTGAAATCTGTGTATTGAACCCGAGGAGAATGACTCTGTTAGACTGTATTTAATATGAAATGTACTGTATAAATGAACTAATAGAAAGCCGGTAAATTTGGACCATTAGTACGCTGAACCAGCTCTAAAACAGCCAGTTTAACCTTAGTAAATGACTACTGGTGAGGTAACAAGGTGGAACAGGTGTGTTAGAGCAGGTAAAACACTGTAATGTGTGTGTTGATCTTCAGGAATATGACTGTAAAATAATGTAATGAAGGTTAAAGAAAGTATGGATCCGGGCTCAGTTGGCTATTTTGAGCCTGATCCAGCTCTGATCCTTTGTTTTTACCGCTGTGTTCTAACGGAGCGCTCGCTAATGGACATTATTCCCAGTCTGCAGCAGTGAGGAAGAGAACCGTTTATCTGTGGTATGTGATATCTGCGGTTCTAGAGCTTTGACTGCGGTAAACTAAATTATCAGACAATACTCAGCATTATGGTTCTTGGATTAGATCAGTATTGGCCAATACTCAGCATTAAGGTACTCGGATCGGTATCAGCCAATACATACATTAGCTTACTCAGATAACTATCAGCTAGTGCTTAACAATCAGATACCCAGATCAGATCTGTATCGGACGATACTCAGCATTGTGGTTCTTGGATTAGATCAGTATCGGAAAATAAGCAGCATTAAGGTACTTAGATTGGATCAGCATCAGCCTATACTTAGCATTAAGATACTCAGATTGGATCAGTATCGACTGATACTCAGAAATAAGCTACTCAGATCAGTATTGGCCAGTACTCAGCATTAAGGTACTTGGATCGGATCGGTATCAGCCAATACATAGCATTAACTTACTTGGATTGGATAAGTATCAGCTAGTGCTGATAGTGTCCGAAAATAAGCAGCATTAAGGTACTTAGATTGGATCAGTATCAGCCTATACTTAGCATTAAGATACTCAGAATTAAGCTACTCAGATTAGTATTAGCTGTTTGGGTACTTGGTTCGGAACAGTATCAGCAGATCCTCACAATAGAGGTACTCACATCGGATCAGTATCAGTCAATACTCAGAATGAAGCTACTTGGATCAGTATTAGCTGTTAAGGTGCTCGGATCGGATTAGTATCAGCCGATCCTTTGGATCGAAACAGTATCGACCAATATTCAGCATTATGGTACTCAGTTCGGATCAGTATAAGCCATTATTTAACATTAAGACACTCGGATCGGATCAGTATCGACCAATACTCCGAATAAAGCTATTTGGATCAGTATTGGCCAATACTCAGCATTAAGGTGATTGAATTAGTATTGAACGATACTCAGCATTAAGATAATAGGATTGGTATCAGACAGTATTTAGCATTAAGATACTTGGATCGGATCAGTATCGACCAATACTCAGAATTACGCTAATCAAATTAGTATTGCCCAATACTCAGCATTAAGGTAATTGAATTAGTATTGGACGATACTACGCATTAAGGTACTTGGATTGGATCAGTGTAAGCCCATATTTAACATTAAGGTACTCAGATCGGATCAGTATCGACCGATACTCAGAATTAAGCTGCTCAGATCAGTATTGCCCAATACGCATAATTAGCATTAAGGTGATTGAATTAGCCTCGGCCAATACTGCGCATTAAGGTTCTCGGATCGGATCGGATCGGTATCAGCCAATGCGTAACATTAATTAACTTAGATCGGATAAGTATCAGCCAGTGCTTAACAATAAGATGCTCAGATCAGATCTGTATCGGGTGATACTCAACATCAAGCTACATGGATCAGTATCGTCCTGTATTCAGCATCAAGGTACTCGGATCGGAATTGGCAGAATCTGACGAAGGTACTTGGAATGGATTGTGATCAGACAGTATTCAGCTTTAATTAAGCTGCCCGGCTCAGCATTGACTGTTCTGAATGTGTAATAACAGAGTGACTGTGGAAACAGGGTCGTATGTCTGCACAGTGGAGCGCTCTCCTCCCGGACAGCCGTCATCGTCCTCCGAGCCGGCCGGGAAAGCCGCATGCGTCCGCTCCGGTTTAATAACGACCACGTGAGCCCGGACTCCTCACGCTGTAATTTCAGTTCTCGTTTCAAGTCTCGAAAAGCAAATCCTGAAGCTTCCCTTTTAATTTTTCCTTTCTTAATTACAGCCTTCCATTCAAATGAGAGGTTATGCCATCTGGGCAGCGCATGAGCTCTGCCATCTGTACCTTCGCATTAAGCATGCATTTAAAGAGCTTCCCGCACGAGAGAACCGGCGCTCAGGCTTTCTGAACATCCTGGATCTGTTCACACTGCCCTGCATCTGCATTCTGCCTCTCAGCAGATAATCATCCGGATCTCACCTTTCACTGATTTCTGATTTTATATTAAAGATTTTTGTTACTTTTGATCTTCAGAACAGTCTAATCATGATGTCACAAGCCTGCAGAAACCTCTGAATTAGCTGTCATCTTAGCCCCACCCATTCAGCCTACAGCATCCTAGCCCCACCCCTTCAGCCTACAGCATCTTAGCCCCACCCATTCCGCCTACATCACTTTAGCCCCACCCATTCCGCCTACAGTAATTTAGCCCCACCCATTCAGCCTATTGTAATTAAGGGTCACTCATTTAACCTTTAGTGTTTTAGGCCCCTCATTCAGCCTACAACAGTGAGTGAAAGCACAAGATAGGGGTTTCCAATAAAGTGGCCAGTGAGTGGAAGCACAAGGTAGGTGTTTCCAATAAAGTGGCCAGTGAGTGGAAGCACAAGGTAGGTGTTTCTAATAAAGTGGCCAGTGAGTGGAAGCACAAGGTAGGGGTTTCCAATAAAGTGGCCAGTGAGTGGAAGCACAAGGTAGGTGTTTCCAATAAAGTGGCCAGTGAGTGAATGCACAAGATAAGGGTTTCCAATAAAGTGGCCAGTGAGTGAATGCACAAGATAGGGGTTTCCAATAAAGTGGCCAGTGAGTGGAAGCATGAGGTAGTTGTTTCCAATAAAGTGGCCAGTGAGTGAAAGCACAAGGTAGGTGTTTCCAATAAAGTGGCCAGTGAGTGAAAGCACAAGGTAGGTGTTTCCAATAAAGTGGCCAATGAGTGAAAGCACAGAAGTCACAGTAGCAAAGAAGTCTGTAATGTGTGTGTGTGTGTGTGTGTGTGTGTGTGTGTGTGTGTGTGAGTGTGTGAGTGCGTTGTCAGTGGCTGTGGTTTAGAATTTTCCGTCTCTGTGCCGCTGGTTGTGGCCTTGGTCGGCTGGGTCAGTAATTACAGCCTGTTGTGTGTAAATGTGAAGATTTGCTGGCAGGAAGTGGGTGGAAGGACTTCTGGGAAATGTAGGAACCATAGGAATACCTTTCTAAAACTACGGACTCTGATGTGGTCACTGCGTCTGCTAAATCAGACTCTCAGCTAAACCACAATCGGACAGCGGCAAAGCCTGCACACATGTCTGAGTGTGTGTTTGTTTTCATACACTTTCAGAGCGGTCCTGACTTTCTAACGTGTATATATAACACATACAGGACATATTATTGTTATTATTATTATTATTATATAAATATACTTGTATATTTATTATTATATTGTATATAATACTTATAGAGTGTATATATATATATAATATGGTTACAAGACATAAAAACAGTGTGTGTGTGTGTGTGTGTGTGTGTGTGAGAGATTTACCATGGACATCTGTTTGCCCTGTATGTGTTTGATGTTAGAGTAAAGGTCAGAGGTCAGGTCTAGTGTTAATTATGGCCTTGCAGGTTGAGCCTCTCTGTCCTGCTCAGACTGGACTGTGAGTTTATATCTGAATCCTGTTTAAAATAGAAATCTTTTTTATGTCTGATTTGTTTTTTTTAAGGACGAGAGACTTAAGAGAAGAAGCAGGAGAGAGAGAGAGAGAGAGAGAGAGAGAGAGAGAGAATATTACAGCTTGTAATAAATAATAACATATATAATGTAAATGATATGAAGATCAGGGCGAGCGAGAGAGAGAGGTGTGTGTGATGAGCTGTGTTTCCACAGAAAAGCTCTGATTTGTGGCTCGGTGGAGGGGGTGACCTTTTGACCTCTGTGGTCTGGCTGGGACAGTACACAGAGGTTAGAGGTTAGACGAGAAAATAAATGAACACCACAAACCCACGTCCTCTCACTGTGCTCTGAAACACACACACACACGCACACACACACACACACACACACACACACACACACACATACATACTCCTGTGCTCTGAAACACACACACACACACACACACACACACACACACACACACATACATACTCCTGTGCTCTGAAACACAAACACACACACACACATATACACACTCCTGTGCTCTGAAACACACACATATATACACACTCCTGTGCTCTGAACCACACACACACACACACACACACACTCACACGTACACACTTCTGTGCTCTGAAACACACACACACACACACATATATATATATATATATATACACACTCCTGTGCTCTGAAATACTCACAATGGAATCAAGTAAATTCTGATTCTTTTGGTAATGATTCAGTGAGTCATTATATTTGCGATTCTTTAATGATTCCGATTCAATTAACATTTTAAATTAAACTGTATTTGAGGAAACAGTATTCTTGTTTAGGAAATGACTCAGATTTCAGATTCACTAAATAATTATAATAATAAAAGACTCGTATTTTATATATATATAATTATGAGTCTTTTAGAAATGATTTAGTGAATTTGAGAAACCATTACGATACCTTATTGTGTGATTCAGTGAATCATAAAATCTCAGATTTACCATGATTCATTTAGGAAACGGTTCTTTATTAAATGACCAAGTTCAATTATTTTCTTTTAATTCAGTGACTCAATGAATCATGAAATATGGAATTTACCTCAATTTGATTGATTATAAGTCTTAATTAAATGAGTCCATGAATTGTAAATTTCCAGTTATTCAGTGATTCAGTTACAGGTCTTGTAGTGGTAACCTTTCAAATCTCAAATTTCCTGTAATTCAGTTTGATTACAGTCTTGATTGATTCATGATTTTAATCAGTTTGGTTCAGAATCGTTTATTTGACTCATGAATCATAATCTGAATACAGTGTGAACTGTAGGAACTGCTTTGGCCAAAAACTGAACTCTTTATACATCAGAATTTCCTGTAACATCAAAGTGAAGATAGCAGCGCCCCCCCGCCTCCGGGTGAGCTGATGGAACATGTCAGACGTTACATTATGTAAAAGTGTGTGTGTGTGTGTGTGTGTGTGTGTGTAAGAAAGCGCTGAGAACAAGGTGGTGTCAGATTCGTTGTGTCAGTTCCAGCATAATCCAGAGAGGCAGCTCCAGACAACGCAAAATTAAGCTGTCAGGCGTGTGTGTGTGTGTGTGTGACAGAGAGAGTGTGTGCACATCAAATGCCCAGATTCTCCACAAATGCCAAGAAAAATGGATATGCTGTGCAGATAGACGCTTCGAAGGCTTAGGCTGTGTCTGACCATATGATGACCGTTAAAGCGATAGTCTAGTTCATCTCACCAATTAGCATGGTGCTAACTGCCCACCTGAACCAGCACATACCCTCCCATGTTTAAAGAAGCGGGACAGCGCAGCTTTTACATTCTGGTTATATTAGCCTTTTAGCTCTAGTGCTAATTGGTGGGGTATAAGATTCCATTACTTGTTAGCTATATTAGCCTTTTAGCTCTAGTGCTAATTGGTGGGGTATAAGATTCCATTACTTGTTAGCTATATTAGCCTTTTAGCTCTAGTGCTAATTGGTGGGGTATAAGATTCCATTACTTGTTAGCTATATTAGCCTTTTAGCTCCAGTGCTAATTGGTGGAGTGTAAGCCTACTTTACTCTTAGCTATATTAGCCTTTTAGCTCTAGTGCTAATTGGTGGGGTATAAGATTCCATTACTTGTTACCTACATTAGCCTTGTCGCTCCAGTGCTAATTGATGGGATATAAGACTCTATTCAGGTGGAGGATCTCAAGTTGTGTCCCTTTAGGCCTCCTGTCCACTGCTCACCTTTCGCGTATGGACCTCCAGTGCCGTGGTAGAAGGTGGAGCAGGAGCAGGAGCAGGAGCTGGAGCTGGAGTGTGGTTCCTCAGGAGGAGCGAGGCCTCAGCTCAGCTCCCACGTCTCTCTGTCCACATCTCAGCGCTTCTTAAAAAGCTACCATGTGTTTATGTGGTTGTCCGAGCAGCTCGGGTTTCAGGGGCCGGGACCCATCGAGCCCGACCTGGGCCGTGAACCCTTTTACCGTCAGAACCGAGGTTTACTTTGGTCCTCGGCCTGCCAGGGTCATGTGTTGGAGGAGAACGAGGAAATCTGGGAAAGAAAACACGGCAAGGGACGAAAAAAAAAGCGGGTCAGGGTGTCCCTCCCTGTCTCTGCCGGCCAGGAGCAGTTTGTGGGTGAGGAAGCAAATTGTCGCCTTCCCGCTCGTTTCTGCGAGAGGCCGCGACGCAGGCTGGGGTGTAAATCTGGGTGGAGGGTCAGCGGTGACGAATCAGGATGCAGCGTCACGCAGTCGCAGGAACCACAAAGGGACGCATCACCCAAATTAACGTCCTTCTTGTGTTCGAGCGACCGTGCAGTCTGTTCAGTCCTCACAGTCTATATACATTTATATATATAGATTAACAACCCCACACGCCAACACATTTACATACCGCAGTTTAGCTCCACCCATTTAGCCTACAGTAAACTGAATTGATCTGAATTGAACTGATCTGAACTAAACTCAGCTGAATCAAACTGATCTGATCTGTTTTAAACTGACTTGAACTGAACTGAACTGATCCAGAGCAAACCGATCTGATTTGAGCTGAACTGATTCGAACTAAACTGAACTTAATTGAACTGAATCAGACTGAACCGAATTTAATTTAATTTAATATAATTTAATTGAACTGATCCAAACCAAACCAATTTGAATTGAACTGAACTGATTTGAACTAAACTGAACTGAATTGAACTGAACTGATCTAACACGATCTGAATTGAACTAAATTGATCTGAATTGAAATGCCTTGAACTGATCCGAACTAAACTGAACTGAACCGATCTGAATTTAATTGAACTGATCCAAACCTATCTGAATTTAACTAAATTGATCTGAATTGAACTGACTTCAACTGATCCGAACTAAACTGAACTGAACCGATCTGAATTGAATTGAATTTAATTGAATTCAATTGAACTGATCCAAACCTATCTGAATTGAACTAAATTGATCTGAATTGAACTAAATTGATCTGAATTGAACTGACTTGAACTAAGCCGGACTAAACTGAACTGAAATGATCTGAATCAAACTGAAAAGATCTGAATTGAACTGAACTGAACTGATCCAAATCTATCTGAATTGAACTAAATTGATCTGAATTGATCTGAGTCAAACTGAACTGATCTGAATTGAATCCAGTGTAACATTATAAAATTAATCTCTTAAACTTTCCATTTGTCTTTTTTCCTCTGTGCTGTGACTGTCTCACTGTGTGTGTGTGTGTGTGTGTGTGTGTGTGTGTGGGGGTTGAATTGAGCGGTTGTGAATGGGATGTAATCTAATCTAAGCTAAGCCCTGGTTTACTGTTTTACTCTGCTCTGTGTGTGTGTGCGGACCCTCAGCCTGTGGGAGCCGGTCAGGGACCACTGATGCCGCGGAACCTGATCTGACCGGTATGAATAGATCCCTGAACCCGATCCTGCACTTAGAGGATACAGGGATGCCCTCTCCTCTCTCTCTCTTTCTCTCCTCTGTTCCGTCTCTCTGCTCTGTCGCTCGTTCCCATGCAGTGTGTGTGTGTGTGTGAGTGTGTGTGTGTGTGTGTGTGTGTGTGTGTGTGTGTGTGTGTGTGTGTGTGTGCAGCTGACCTGGAGCTGATTTTGGCCCTCAGGGAGGCAGAGAAACAGAGGAGGCGTCTTGTGTGGCTGTCTCCTTTGTTGGCGTTTGTCCTTGTTTAGCGCTGGACTGTCTGCTGGTCTTTTCAGCGCTCGGTTCTCACGCGCCGCTCCCCTCGGCTCTCAGACGGCTGCAGTTCTCACCGTCTGCCGACACTTATTTACAGCTGCACTGTAAAATATGTCCAAAAGTTTGTAGACACCCATTCTAATGAATGCATTCAGCTACTTTAAGTTGCACCCATTGCTGACACGGATGTGCAAATGCACACACTCAACTGGTCTAGTCCCTAATACCAGGCGTGGGCTAGTAGAGGGGTATAAAATCCCCCAGCATTGAGGAGCTGTGGAGCAGTGGAAGAACTGTGTTCTCTGGAATGATGGTGGTGGAGCTCCATCCAGTACTTTTGGGGAGCTGGGGATGATGAGGTGGGGTGGTGATCACCATCCAACATCCTGACCTCACAAGTGCTCTTGTCACTGAATACAATCAAATCCTCACAGCAATGCTCCTCCTCCAAATTCTAGTAGAAAGCCTTCCTCCCTGGACAGTAGCAGGTTCAAATCTGAAAAAACAATGGATGAGCAGGTGTCCGAATACTTTTGTCCTTGTAGTGCATCATTAACCTGCACTTTCACACAGTTTCTCCACCTGATTCAGTGAGACTACCAGGCAGAAGGACTTCAGCGGAGCATCAGACGTGGCGTTTGAAGGTGGAAACACCCACAGGAGAGTTGGTGCTACAGTAGAAGTGAACGGAGCCTGAAAAGAGGACACAGTAAAAACGAGAGGCGCTTTTTTCTGGGCTGTCTTTATCTGTGCCTTTCAAATGCTAGATCAGATAAACTACAGCGGAATGGACGGAGATAAAGTGGGAATAGAGCTGCTGAAAAAACAAGGCTTCACTCATATCAGATGCTCTAAACCCTCTAACCTAGAAAACATCACCGGTTTCTCTGGGGTTCCTTTGTTCGCTTCTGTTGTGAAAGCAAAGAAACGAAGCCGGTTTCGGATTCTAAGTTAGATCAGCTTCAGATTCCAAAATTAATATCATTTAAATACAAATGGTTGCCTCTAATTTCATTCATTTTTTTCTTAATAGAATTTTTTTATTATATTTGATATCACTTTTTGCTGCTGCCAGCTAACCCACCTGTCCGTACCTTCCCCTAGCACTAGTAATGCTCCCATACAGGGACTTTGGGCCCCATGTAAAGATGTTAAACTGGGTTCCGTACCAAAATAATATTCAATTAATAGGCCTTGATTGGCCTTGCTCTCTCCAGGGTGGGTAGATGGCGCTCTCCCCCTGCATCGCTTCGGCTGTAACAGGCGTCTGCAGGCCGGTGCGTCGTAGCCGGGTATGCCGCTTTTCCCTCCAGGTGCGTTGGTTGGTTGCCCGGCGATGTCCCCCTCCGCCCCCCATATAGCGCCCCTGCTCCCGACACCTGCTGCCACCACGCTACGATGAAAGCACCAGGTCCCCAGCTCCACCGCACCAGCTAACAGACACCTGTTACGGCCAACATCGCTTAAGGGTGAAAAGGAGAGAGAGCGCCATCTACCCACCTGGAGAGAGCGTGGCCAATTGTGCTCTCTCTGACTCCGGATGCTGATGGCAAAGCAACATGGCGCAGAGCCACCATGAGCCCCAAATTCGCGTGGGGGTGTTCAGGACTCTCTAATAGACAGATTATGTGTTCTCCGACACTGTATGAGTCACGGTTATCTAGAACATTGGCTGAAGGCTGTCAGAGATATTGTCAAAGAAGTGCTCTCTGAATGGAGTCTGCTATGGCTGCGTAGCGCTAAGCTGAGACGCCGGGGTCACCTGAGTTCTGTTTGGCGACTCAGTCGCTCTACAATAATAAGCGCTTCCCTTTTCCCTTCAGCTCTCCCTCATCGTTCAGACACGCAGAGAAACGGGGAGAATATTAAGTTAATTGGAAACAACAACGTTTTAAGTAAAGCCTTCAGGCGGGGTAACGCTCAGAGCTGCTTTATAGCAGCTAATTAGGAGTGATTAACTGCCAACGAGGAAAACATAAACACGGGCAGACGGGTTTCGGCTCATGAACATAGATGCGTCTCATAAAAACCAGCAAAATACATAAACAAACAAATTATATTCAGCAGAACTGAAGCTCATTTATAAAGAAAAAGGCCGGGTTTGTTGACACCTATTCTCATGCCCATCTATACCCAATCAAATTCACATATCCACCCACACCCATACTCATCCACACACAGATTGATTCATACCGATACCCAAGTGATACCTGTACCCATTTATACACATACCTATTCATATCATACTCATTCATATCCAAACCCATAATACCAATCTTACCTATTCATACCCATGTTCATTAATCCTATTCATTCCCATACCCATACTCTTTGATGTCCACACCCAAACCCATTCACTACCAATTATACATCCATCTATACCACATATACCATCCATACTCATCCATACCATCCATACCCATCCATACCATCCATACCATCCATACCCATCCATACCATCCATACCATCCATAACCATTCATACCCATCCATACCATCCATACCATCCAAATCCATTCATACCCATCCATATCCATTCATACCATCCATACCCATCCATACCATCCATACCCATTCATACCCATTTATACCCATCCATACCATCCATACCATCCATAACCATTCATACCCATCCATATCCATTCATACCATCCATACCCATCCATACCATCCATACCATCCATAACCATTCATACCCATCCATATCCATTCATACCATCCATACCCATCCATATCCATTCATACCATCCATACCCATCCATATCCATCCATACCATCCATACCCATTCATACCCATCCATACCATCCATACCATCCATAACCATTCATACCCATTCATATCCATTCATACCATCCATACCCATCCATATCCATCCATACCATCCATACCCATCCATATCCATTCATACCATCCATACCCATCCATATCCATCCATACCATCTATACCCATCCATACCCATCCATACCCACCCATATCCATCCATACCATCCATAACTATTCATATCCATCCATACCATCTATACCCACCCATACTTATCCATACCTGTTCTTCCCCATCCATACTTATCCATACCCATACCCATCTATCCTCTCAGGTCTGAGCCTAACAGTCCAAATCTAAACCAGAACAGCAGTACCTGTGCGCACACACACACACACACACACACCTTCCTTCTGCTGCAGTGTGTCCTGTAATCGCTACAGTACACACACACTCCTCAGAAAACCCGACACATGCCTGTTTGCACGAAACCACATATAATTAACATTCCACCCATACCAATAAACCTGCAGCACCGAGGGCTGTGAAACAGGTGTGTGTGTGTGTGTGTGTGTGTGTGGTTTGGGTATGGGTATGGGTTTGTTGTTGTGTGTGTTTGTTGTGTGTGTGTGTCCAAGGTGTTCTGAGCTGATCAGCTCTTCAGTCTGCTGCTCTGTATCACTGCAGGATCTCTGCTGCTGCTTGTGTTGATGTTGATTCAGATGTTCTCAGTACAGGGTTCTCCATGCTCTAGATCTCCATACAGGGTTCTCTATATCTCTGTACAGGATTCTCTATATCTCAGTACAGGGTTCTCCATGCTCTATATCTCCATACAGGGTTCTTCATGCTCTATAACTCTGTGCAGGGTTCTCCATGCTCTATATCTCCATACAGGGTTCTTCATGCTCTATAACTCTGTGCAGGGTTCTCCATGCTCTATATCTCCATACAGGGTTCTTCATGCTTTATATCTCCATACAGGGTTCTTCATGCTCTTTATCTCCATACAGGGTTCTTCATGCTCTATAACTCCGTGCAAGGTTCTCCATGCTCTATAACTCCATACAGGGTTCTTCATGCTCTATAACTCTGTGCAAGGTTCTCCATGCTCTATATCTCCATACAGTATTCTCCATGCTCTATATCTCCATACAGGGTTCTCCATGCTCTATATCTCCATACAGGGTTCTCCATGCTCTATAACTCTGTGCAAGGTTCTCCGTGCTCTATATCTCCATACAGTATTCTCCATGCTCTGTATCTCCATACAGTATTCTCCATGCTCTATGTCTCCATACAGGATTCTCCATACTCTATATCTCAGTACAGGGTTCTCCATTCTCTATATCTCAGTACAGGGTTCTCTATACTCTATATCTCCATACAGGGTTCTCTATACTCTATATCGCTGTACAGGGTTCTCTATACTCTATATCGCTGTACAGGGTTCTCTATACTCTATATCGCTGTACAGGGTTCTCTATACTCTATATCTCCATACAGGGGTTCTCTATACTCTATATCTCTGTAGAAGGTTCCATGTTCTACCATGAAAAGGTTGAAATCTTTGAATATGCAGTGATACACATTTCTGGTGGTACCGCCCCCCAGCAATTGTCTGGCAGCAGTCTGGGCAGATCACACTGCAGAAATGACCCACATGCTCAAAACTACGGCTGGTCCGGTACTGCCCGGTCCGGTACTGCCTTCACGTGACATCACCTCAGCGAAAGGAAAAGCTGCTGGAGGAGAAAGCGTGAGGACTGTGGCAGTGTAAACACGGCGGGTTTCTGTGTTTGACTCTGGAAGACGATCAAACAGAGACCAGAACCTGCATCTCCTTTGTTTACATGTGGTGAAGGAGAAGACAAAGGCACACAGACTCCCAGATAATGAAGATACAGAGAGTTCCCACAGCGGCCAAATGCAGACCCAACACAGACTCCGCTCCAGAACTTGTATCTCCTTCGTTTGCGATGGAATAATGAGGGAACAGGCCGAGCCTGGCCATCTAACTTGCTTGCTTGCTTATCAGTCAGTCGTCTACGCTGATTTTATCCAGATTTGCTGCAGTGACACTCGTCATCTAGTGTGTTCACACTTACGACAAATTTTGCTCCTGGGCTCCCCCTGCTGTTGGGAGCGTAATTTCCATTTATCTCCATTTAACTGCAGTATATACAAATCTGGCTTCGAGCGCCCCCTTATGGACAGTTAGCAGTACACATGCATTTCTGGACAAGCTGAGAACTCCAAAAGGTAGAGCAGTATGTGGGCTGAGGTGGTGGAGTAATACTACAGGATTTTACACTAATATGACTCTATGGGTTCTGCAGATTACACAGCAGTTCTGGAGAGAGGTTCTCCTCCTGCAGCTCCACCACCAAACCTTCATAGTGCAGCAGCAGCAGCAGCAGCGCTCCGGCCCGGAGTGGGAATGACGGAGACGCCATTCTCTCCCTGTTCCAGACAGTGGAGCATCAGCCTGATCCTGAGGCTGCTGATTCGGTGTTTGTTAAGATCTGTCTGGTTAAAAGAAGCACAGATAAAGACTCAGATGGGATTACTGATGGTACCTTAGGTGTTAATTTTGCTCATTTCTGTGTGTGTGTGTGTGTGTTGCTGTGGTTATCTCAGTCTGTAAGGTGTATGGAGCTTTTGTATCTGCTTTTACCTCCAGGCTAAACCACATGTGTGCAGTGTGTGCGATTGAGTGACGTCTGGCTGTAAAGGCCGCACCTGGCCGCTCATGAAACTGCAGAACCTGCTGACGCTGCCGGTTCTAACACAGGCCCGTTCTAATTGCTTATATTTCAATAGTGAGTTTTGCATTAAACTAATAGATGCGTCAGCCTGAGGAATCCCGGTCATTTGTCTTGATCTCGTTAATCACCACCTGGCCTGGTTTCCACACTTTCTGTCCTGCAGTTCATCAGAGAGCAGATTTACAGCCTGATTCTGACCTCAGTGCCAAACTCAGCCTGAAGCCTTTCATACCTGATGAGTTTTTACAGGAGAATTTGAATGTTAATTATGTAATTACATATTTAATGACGTTGTACTTTATACTGTTGCCAGTATGAAGCTCTAATAACATTAATATCCAGTATGAAGTTCTAATAGCATAAACATCCATTATGAAGCTCTAATAACATTAATATCCAGTATGAAGCTCTAATAGCTTTAATATCCAGTATGAAGCTCTAATAACATTAATATCCAGTATGAAGTTCTAATAGCATAAATATCCATTATGAAGCTCTAATAACATTAATATCCAGTATAAAGCTCTAATAACATTAATATCCAGTATGAAGCTCTAATAACATTAATATCCAGTATGAAGCTCTAATAGCTTTAATATCCAGTATGAAGCTCTAATAACATTAATATCCAGTATGAAGCTCTAATAGCTTTAATATCCAGTATGAAGCTCTAATAACATTAATATCCAGTATGAAGCTCTAATAGCTTTAATATCCAGTATGAAGCTCTAATAACATTAATATCCAGTATGAAGCTCTAATAACATTAATATCCAGTATGAAGCTCTAATAGCTTTAATATCCAGTATGAAGCTCTAATAACATTAATATCCAGTATGAAGTTCTAATAGCATAAATATCCATTATGAAGCTCTAATATCATTAATATCCAGTATGAAGCTCTAATAACATTAATATCCAGTATGAAGCTCTAATAGCTTTAATATCCAGTATGAAGCTCTAATAACATTAATATCCAGTATGAAGCTCTAATAGCTTTAATATCCAGTATGAAGCTCTAATAACATTAATATCCAGTATGAAGCTCTAATAACATTAATATCCAGTATGAAGCTCTAATAACATTAATATCCAGTATGAAGCTCTAATAGCATTAATATCCAGTATGAAGTTCTAATAACATTAATATCCAGTATGAAGTTCTAATAGCATAAATATCCATTATGAAGCTCTAATATCATTAATATCCAGTATGAAGCTCTAATAACATTAATATCCAGTATGAATCTCTAATAACATTAATATCCAGTATGAATTTGTGAATGTTAGTGGGAATGGAGGTTTACATTCCGTCAGCAGGGTTAGTCATTTTCTCTGAAATGGGTCCTTTAATGGATTTCTTCTGTGGCTTTTCTGGAGATCTGGACCTTCTGAAGCCATAAGGTTTCTATAATGCTAGACGTCATACATATAGGCCCATAGTGTGCGCACACACACACACACACACACACACACACACACATGCTAAAACAAACCCAAATAAACAGTGATGTACGTATACATATGTGTGTGTGTGTGTGTGTGTGTGTGTGTGTGCGTGTGTGTGTGTGCTGAGATCTGAGGAATGTTGTCGTGTGTTCGCGCCGGGTCGTCAGGCGTGCCAGCTCGGTTTGGTCTTTGTTGTTTTGAAGGCTCTGAAGGCGACTGGCAGCTTTAGAAAATGTGTGTTTGTTGGATGAATCTGCAGTGGAGTGCCAGGACCACTCAGCTGCTGCACAGACAGTTCCTCCACCCCCCACCCCCCGCTACACCCCTCAGACAACAACAGATTAGCTCCACCCATTCATCCTACAGCACCATAGCTCCACCCATTCAGCCTACAGCAGTTTATCCATACCAGTTTACACTGAAGTCCTATGCATTGTTTATTTTTTGGGGGGTTTTTGAACGAGGCACAATACAAGGCAGCCAATGTGAACGCAGCTCATTTACATATTAGTCTTAAAGGTACAGTAACAGACAGTGTGTTTAATGTGAGGGATAACCAGAGGTTTGTGTAGAAATGAATTACGTTAATTACTGTTTTCGGTTTGTACATTTATACAGATGTTAAAAGTGGAAAATAAATAAAATATAAATTGAATTGAAGACGTACATTTTTAGTATTTTATATAAATTAAATTATTAATCAATTATACCACATTGGTTATAATGGCAGTTTTCCATATAGACGCTTTAATGGCACGCAAATCCAGGCCCTGGTGTTGTGGGACCTTCTAAACACGAGCTGGTTCTGCTCCATGTGGGCCGCAGGATTAAAATAACTGGCAGTGTGTGGGCGGAGCGGACGTCAAGAGGTTTTGACAGCGCCCGGAGAGAGGGAGCGCTAACGGCTGCACTGACACTTTACAGGGGGCAACAATGAGCTCCAGTGTTCATCAGAAACATCTCGGAGCGCCACAATGGAGCAGATCCTATAGAGGGAGGAGGAGGAGGAGGAGGAGGAGAGGAGAGGAGAGGAATTCCGAAAAGGCGGGGGGTGGGGGGTGCAGATTAATGCATGTTTTCTCCGCCACATCGAGCTCTTTTTTCAGAAGTGACTTCGGTAGGAGTCACTTTAAACAGGCCTGCTTTCATTGTGCAACAATACACCCACCCCCAGCATCACCATCCACCCCTACACCATCACCCGGCTCTCAGTGGAAAGTGCTGATCAGGGATTACGCTAAACCGTGCACTCACTGTAAAGGGGAACTCCACCAGCTTTCCATATTTCTCTGCAAACTCAGATCTCTGGTTGAGATGTAGCCCGTCATTCTGAGTGGGTTTGGTGTGAGGCGCTTCGTTCTAGTGCCAACCTCTGAAGCTCTAATAATAAAAGCTCCTCACAGAAAGTTCTTCACCCTAATGGTGATGAAGACGCTGCCTGGTGCCTGAGACACTGTTCTACCAGAGTTCTGAGAAGAGTTCGGCTCTAGAACCTGCTTTTAGAACCAGATCATTAAAATGGTGGAGGGATACATGCTGCAGGGTGTAGTGCAGCTACAGAAAGTAGTCCCTAAAGAAAACTGCATTAGTGGAGATTCTCTATTCACTATTTTACCACCATCCTCTCCTCTCTTCTCTTCTCTTCTCCTCTCTTCTCTTCTCTTCTCTTCTCCTCTCCTCTCCTCTCTTCTCTTCTCCTCTCTTCTCTTCTCCTCTCCTCTCTTCTCTTCTCCTCTCTTCTCCTCTCTTCTCTTCTCTTCTCCTCTCTTCTCTTCTCCTCTCCTCTCTTCTCTTCTCCTCTCTTCTCCTCTCTTCTCTTCTCTTCTCTTCTCCTCTCTTCTCTTCTCTTCTCCTCTCCTCTCTTCTCTTCTCTTCTCTTCTCCTCTCCTCTCTTCTCTTCTCTTCTCTTCTCTTCTCTTCTCCTCTCCTCTCTTCTCTTCTCCTCTCTTCTCTTCTCTTCTCTTCTTTCCCCCTCTCCTCTCTTCTCTTCTCCTCTCTTCTCCTCTCTTCTCTTCTCTTCTCCTCTCCTCTCTTCTCCTCTCTTCTCTTCTCTTCTCTTCTCCTCTCTTCTCCTCTCTTCTCTTCTCCTCTCCTCTCTTCTCTTCTCCTCTCCTCTCCTCTCTTCTCCTCTCTTCTCCTCTCCTCTCCTCTCTTCTCTTCTCTTCTCCTCTCTTCTCCTCTCTTCTCTTCTCTTCTCTTCTCTTCTCCTCTCTTCACTTCTCCTCTCTTCTCCTCTCTTCTCTTCTCCTCTCCTCTCTTCTCTTCTCCTCTCTTCTCCTCTCTTCTCTTCTCTTCTCCTCTCCTCTCTTCTCCTCTCTTCTCCTCTCCTCTCTTATCTTCTCTTCTCCTCTCCTCTCTTATCTTCTCCTCTCTTCTCCTCTCCTCTCTTCTCTTCTCCTCTCTTCTCTTCTCCTCTCCTCTCTTCTCTTATCTTCTCCTCTCTTCTCTTCTCCTCTCTTCTCTTCTCCTCTCCTCTCTTCTCTTCTCTTCTCTTCTCTTCTCCTCTCCTCTCTTCTCCTCTCTTCTCCTCTCCTCTCTTCTCTTCTCTTCTCCTCTCTTCTCCTCTCTTCTCCTCTCTTCTCTTATCTTCTCTTATCTTCTCCTCTCCTCTCTTCTCCTCTCTTCTCCTCTCTTCTCTTCTCTTCTCCTCTCTTTTCTTATCTTCTCCTCTCCTCTCTTCTCCTCTCCTCTCTTCTCCTCTCTTCTCCTCTCTTCTCTTCTCCTCTCTTCTCCTCTCTTCTCCTCTCTTCTCTTCTCCTCTCTTCTCCTCTCTTCTCCTCTCGCCTCCTGTTTTCTCTCTTGTCAGAGTAGTTGTATGTACTGGGTTGTTTATTTAACCCTGTGACCTCCCGGAGTTCCTCTCTCACTGTTTGTCGCTTAACTTGTTCTTTCCAGACACGAAGAACCGCAGTAAAAAGTCCTGAAGGCTGGCAGGCCGCTCTCCCAACCCGAAAATGAGTTGTTTTAAATACGGGCTCCTGGCGCCGGCGTATTCCGCGCGAGTGCGGAGTCATGGATTCCTCCAGCTCCAGTTGAGGTCTAGGCATGAAATGAGAATTTCACAGCATCAGGAGCTGCAAGGGAGTTCGCCAGCGAAGCCCCTAAACCCCTCCGACTGTCTCATCTTCTTCCCTTTCTCTTTCCAGCACGGCTCTGAGAGCCCCTCAGCGCTCCGGCATCGCAACACGTTCCCACTCTTCTGTTTGTAGCTGTTCTGATTAACTTTCGGGCTTCGGTCCGACTGAAACAGCGTGGAATGTGCACATGCCAGAAAGCAGCTGCTGGAGGCCTGCTCGTTTTTTAATGCTCGTTTTTTATTTGCGTTACGACTTCAAAGGATTGGCCGCCTGGCAGCGCACTGCTCACTCTGGCGGAGTGTCCGCGGCTGTTCCTCCAGTAAAGAGCTCGTATCGTGGAAAAGCAGATTTCCCTACTTTTTTATAAGCAGCGTGAGGCTGTTTGTAAACACTGTTCCAGAGCGTCCCGTTCCCGACTTCAGAAAGTCATCCACTCATACAGACTCCAGCAGTTTAGCCCCGCCCATTCAGCTTCAGGATAACCCCACCCATTCAGTTTACTGGAGCTTTGCCCCATCCATGCATCTGACAGTAGTTTAACTCCATTCATTTAGTGTTCAACAGTTTAGCCCCTCCCATTCAGGCTTCAGCATATTAACTCCACCCATTCAGCCTACAGCAGTTTGGGCCCGCCCATTTAGCTTTTAGGATAACCCTACCTTTTTAGTTTATTGGAGCTTTGCCCCACCCATTCAGCCTACAACAGTATAGCTCCACCCATTCAGCCTACAACAGTATAGCTCCACCCATTCAGCCTATAGCAGTTTAGCCCCACCCATTCAGCCTACAACAGTATAGCTCCACCCATTCAGTCTTCAGCAGTTTAGCCCCACCCATTCAGTCTTCAGCAGTTTAGCCCTTCCCATTCAGCCTACAGCAGTTTGGGCCCGCCCATTTAGCTTTTAGGATAACCCTACCTTTTTAGTTTATTGGAGCTTTGCCCCACCCATTCAGCCTACAACAGTATAGCCCCTCCCACTCAGCCTATAGCAGTTTAGCCCCATCCATTTAGCCTACAGCAGTTTAGCTCCACCCATTTAGCCTATAACAGTTTAGCCTCATTTATTTAACCTACAGCAGTATAGGCCCACCTATTTAACCTACAGAAGTTTAGCCCCTCCCACTCAGCCTATAGCAGTTTAGCCCCACCCATTCAGTCTTCAGCAGTTTCGCCCCTCCCATTCAGTCTTCAGCAGTTTAGCCCCACCCATTCAGTCTTCAGCAGTTTAGCCCTTCCCATTCAGCCTACAGTAGTTTAGCCCCACCCATTGACCTACAGCATTTTTGCCACACCCATTCAGCCTAAAGCAGTTTAGCCCCACCCATTCAGCCTACAGAACTTTAGCCCCTCCCACTCAGCCTATAGCAGTATAGCCCCTCCCATTCAGCCTTCAGCAGTGTAACTGTGTTCTTCATCATTAGGTTTAGCCTCCTCCTATTTAAGCTATTTAAAGTGTTTCAGTCCAGATTGACAGTTTGAATGAGGTATGATTTAAGGTAGCCAATCAGAACAGACGTCATTTACATATATGTATGAGTCTTAAAGGTACAGTGTGAGTAACTGAAACGGTGGAGCTGAGGGGGAATAATCTACAGGAGAAATGGAGGGTATGGGCTAGGGCTAACAGAGAGAGTGAGAGGGGGGGAAGGGGAGGGTCAGTCAGGCCTGACGGCGAGACACTGTGTTGTGTTGAGGCGAGGCCGGTTGTGGAGTTCTGTCATTTGATGGTTTAGTGTGTGTGTGTGTGTGTGTGTGTGTGTGTGTGTGTGTGTTTGGGAAGGGCAGAGTTCTGGCTTCTGCAGAGAAGTCTGGGCCTGCGGCCTGCGTGGTTAGCCTGGTGCTATTCTTAGCCGTGGGTAAGTGGGTATTAGCGTGAGGTAAGCGTGACGTTGTGCTCAGGGAGAGAGTGAGTCTGGTTTACCTCGTCCTCCTGTCTTCCACCCTGCACTTCCTTCCTCACACCACTACACTCACAAAGTAGCACCACACCCCTCAACCACTGGCTTCAGTCTGGACCGTGCTCAGTACCAGCTCTGAGTCTTCTCAGATGACCTGTGATGTGGGGGGACGTTCAGTCTTTACCCTTCCGGTCTGATCACAGTCCAATCACAGAGCCTAACACAACGTTAAGCTGACAGAGAGCCGAGCCAGACCGAGCCAAACAGATTAGAGGGGTATAAAGCCCCCCAGCAGCATTGAGCTGTGGAGCAGTGGAAGAACTGTGTTCTCTGGAATGATGGTGATAGTGGAGCTCCATCCAGTACTCACTAACGCTCTTGTTGCTGAATGCAATCAAATCCTCACAGCAATGCTCCTCCTCCAAAACCTAGTAGAAAGTCTTCTTCTCTGGACAGTAGAGACAGTTACTCCAATAGAAGCAGGATCAGCTCTTTTAATAGCCTTCATTTCAGAAGAAGCACTGAAGCTATGAGCAAGTGTCCCAATACTTTTGTCCATATAGTGTATTCTCCTGTTTATGAGTTTGTTGTTCGGAGACTACTCATGAACTCATGGAGTGTTTCTGACACTTGATGAAATAAACATCTCACTAGATTTTGGAACTTTGTGTGAGGATTTGATGGCATTCGGCCACGAGAGCGTCAGTGAAGTCAGGCACTGATCATTTCAAAAGAGCGTCTGGGGACCTTTGTACTTTCGTGTAGATGCGTGTTTAAGGGTCAGAGTGTTCATAGCTCAACACAGAACCATCGCCATTGCTGAAGTACCCTTGAGGAATCCTCTTTTTCTAAATGGGACATGACCGCACTGACTCCAGTCAAACTGAAGGACTAAAAGCCTGGGTGCAGCGGCACTCCACGACTCCCTGCTCTGCTCCGGTTCTCCGAGCACCACTCGGCACTTTACCATTGATGCGTTAAATTCAATTAAACCCAGAACGGTGCAAACAGCTGCAGCAGAGCCTTGTGGCTTTGAATTTGCACCTAGAAACAATGAAAGTCTTTAAGATGAACAGGGCAGAGTTTCCTGAAAGCAGCTCAGGGTCGAACGAGCATCACACTGAACACTCTCTCTCTACTAAGATGCTTTTGGGAAACTGGGTTCGGCCAAACAACATCTGTTACCTTGGCTACGGGTTCTATATATATACATATATATATATATATATATATATATATATATATAGTGCAGAAAAAAAGGGTTCTTTGACTGGTGCCAACAGTGGAACCGCCAACAAGAACCTGGTAAGGAACCGTTTAAGAAGAGCTTCCAGCTCTTCCACTGTTCAATAATAACACCACTCACAGCTGATGGAGGAAGATCTAGGAGGGAAGGTCTAAATTTCACCAGCTGACTTGTTGTTGTTATTGGTGCAGCGGTGTCTCCTATTACATACAGAACCACGCTGGAGTTCAGTGAGCTCTTCAGAACCTCCCGTTCTCTCACTGATGTCTGGAAGAAAGACAGACTGCAGGACTAGAGGCTGGAGTTTATACACCTGTGGGTCAATGGTACTCAGACACCTGAAATCAGCGATAAAGAGGCGCGTCCCAATACTTTTGTCCATGTATTGGTACATATATTGGTAGATAAAATCAGGGTGTGGTTGTTAGGGACGTGTCGTCCAGCCCTACTGGGAACCTCATGCATTGCTGTCCTCAGTGCCAGGTTGTCCTCCACTGTGCTGAAGCTCAGGCTGGTGGGCCAGGGCCGGTGGGTGGGTGTGTGGTGTTTGGACGTGGTTGTGGAGATGAGCAGATGGTTTGGCTCGAGCTCAGAAATGAAGATGTTAGTTCTGTTCGTCTGGATTGTTCTGACCCCCCCTCCAAACCCCGCCCACCGCCCCTGCTGTTCTGCCTCTCCTGAGCCTCTTCTGAGATGTATCACTTGAAGAGGGGGCCGAGGGAAGAGTCGCTGTCTGCTGGATTCACCTCAGCTCTTTCTTCAAGACTTCATCATCAGCCCTAAACCCTGCGGTGGTGATCTTCTCCACCAGCGCTACCTGTTCCTCTCAGAGGTGTAGCGAGCGCTGTTTGATGTGCAAATGAACCTGGATCCATCAGACTCCTTTAGCGGTGAGACTCGGATAGCCTTCCGAACTCGCTCTGACCTCCTGCTTCAAAGACCTCTGCACCACCACCAGTCTGGATTAGGGTGTAGCGCTTAAGCAGGGGAGGTGTCAAGTAACGCAGTACAGATACTTCATGACTTTACTACAGTAGAAATGTCGGTTCTCTGAACTTTACTGCAGTAATTCTTTATTTTTCAGACTTTTTTCTTCTACTTCTCACATTTTCCCCCAATTATCTGAACTTTCTCCTCCTTACATTTTAAAAACAGCCTCGTTCCTCCTATTTCATTTCCCTTAGTTTTCATTCCGGCTCGTCATCAATAAAAACCCTCTCCAGATAAATCTCTCCATCCGGAAAGTGTGAGTCTGATTGGATGAGAAGTATAAACAGACTCCATTCTGACTCCCTATTGGTTTATAAGAGATCCATCACACCTGCACACGTCCCGTCACTCTCCAGCAGCTCACAGCAGACGTCTGTAGTCTAGTATGAAGACTGTGTCCGTGGCAGAGACTCAAGAGAGCTGCAGTGAAACGTCCCGACTGAGCCCCACATTTACACTCCAATAAAGCTTATTGATCACACGCCTCTGAAGTCTGACTTTCTGCAGCTTTACAGAACTTCTAGACAACGACTCCTCATATTTTCCTCCATGAAGCTCATGTTGATGCTCAGTAGAGCACAGAGACGCTCCTTTAATAGAGCTGATATTACTGAAATGCTTCATTTTCAATGGGCAGATCTGCAGCTGAAACAGGAGCCTAGTGCAGCCCAACATTTTTAACATCAACATTTTAATAGATCATTCTCCTCATTATGACTTTTAGAGAAATGGGGTTTTGGGGAGGGGGGGGGGGGTAGTGCACTATAGACCCCTGTGGCTCGGCCTAAGCTTTCGGCCTTTGTTTTCCTTCCATTACTTTTACTTTTCTACTTGAAGTCGTTCTGAAACCAGTACTTTTACACTTACTGGAGTAAAAAGCTTCAGTTGATACTTCAGCTTCTATAGAAGTCTTTTAAACCCTCGTATCTCCACTCACTTCCATCTGAGTGTGAATGGGAAGACTTTTCACACCTTTGACCGAGGTTCTGACATCTAGAACCAAGTTACCAGTCCTGTGCTGGTAGGGTTGGAGTAAGGGTGGGTGTCTGGCTGCGGACCTCCTGTCCGTCCCGGCACCCAGCCGCTAAATTCCGCAGCGAAGTGGAGAGTCGGCGGCCGTTAGCTGTAGCTCGCCAGGTTGCTCAGACCCGAAGAGAGGGTGCAGAGCCATGTTAGCCTTGCGATTGGTCAGGGGTATGCTGGTGTAAGCCTGACCCACTTTTAGGACCGCCCATTCCGCACAAAGAGGAGAGCAATACTGGTGAAATCCAGCAGACACTGTGCATTGACTCCGGGGGGCCCTGAGGGGCCAGATTAACGTCATTAGAGAGAAAGCTCAGATTTAGCTTCCCAGACGTCTGGCTCCGTTCATCACCGCTGTGAACAATTCTGACCCCCCCATCCCATCCCCAAAATCCTCTCTCATCCACTTTGTTTACATCTTGAGAATTTTGGAAAACCGGCGAGGTTTCCCTTTCCGCCCTGGCCTAAGCCGCCAGATGGATTTGAGCGGAGCTGGTTTAGTGGAAACTTGAGCCTCTGGTGATGTTTACAGCGGTTTGCGCTGAAAGTATCGGCCCTCAGCGAGCGAGCACGGCATCGGCAGCTCGCCGCGGCTCCATCTCATCTCCTTCCAGAACACGTTTGTGTAATTAACACTCCGCCGGCCCGAACGCTGCTGCAGATCTGCTGCAGAGCGTGACCTGCGCTCCCTCCTGGCAGGGGGGCTTTTGTTTCTGCACTTGTTTGTTTTTATGTGGGTCACATGACCAAAACCTGCTCTCTCTCTCTCTCTCTCTCTCTCTCTCTCTCTCTCGCTCTCTCTCTCTCTTTTTTTTTTTCCCCTCTCGCTCCCTCTCGCTCGCTCGGTACTCGAGATACGAGAGCATCTGGATGCTCAATGTGGAAGCAATTAGCTACAAATCCTTACAAACATAATAACAGGGTGATTAACTCTTCGCGCAGAACCCACTTCTGTCCTGCTCTTAAGACCCCCTTGTTTCTGGTTATGTGGCGCGGGGTGGGTCCGCCTTTCCTCGTGCTCCAAGCTTGCTTCTTTTTCCGTAGATGTGTTCACGTTTTATAGCACCCCCAACCAAACCTCCCACCCCCCCACCCGATCTTTAATGCGGTCGAAGCTCTGTTTCCCATCAGGGTCTGTAATCCAACCACAACAAAGACGTCACATGACGATACAGAGGAAACGGTTGCTTGGTGACAGCGAGGAACCGTCAGAGGTGGCGGTGTGTGTGGGGGGGGGGGTTGGGGGGTGGTGCGCAGTAACGCCGGCTACCCCACCGATGAGTGCGACTTGTCAGGTCTCCTCTTCCACAAACCGGTGGGCCCTTTGAGCGAGTGCTCGTCCAGCCCACGCCGGCTTTTAACCGCCCATTCATCTCTGACGGACCTTCTTATCTCGCTCCCCCCAGACCGCTCGCTGCTTCCCGTGAGTGCGCCGCAGAGTAATGGTGCCTCCTGACCACATCAAGCCGAGCTGAAGCTAATTGCTACCCTTCCCCGGGCCCTGCTTATTTCAGTCCACCCGTCTGGAAAGCTTTTTCGGAGAGGTTAGCCACAGCAGCAAGATGGCTGGCCTCTTTCTGGCCTGCTAGCGGATCGCGTACCCACACGAAGGGCGCAGAGCAAACGTCCCCTAAGTCACGTTTGGGCTTCCTGTTCTCGTCCCGGTTACTTCTTTTTCCATCTTTGCCTCCCCGCTTTGCAGTACTGACCCCAGTTTCTGAACTCTGAGAACAAATCAGAACTGTCCAAATGTTTGTGGACGCGGCTTCTGGTGAACGCGTTCCGCTGCCCCGGCTGCTGATGGCAGCTAGCATAATAATGTGAGCCAACGACCCTCGGGTCACGGTGGCTGAGCTGGATGGAGTTCAGCAGGTGTTAGAATTACAGCCCTTGGACGGATAGTTTTGGATTGCAGCTCTGAAAACTGGAAGCTCTTGGTGACATAAGTATTGGGACACCTGCTCGTTCAGTGTTTCTTCTGAAATCTGAAGTCTATTTTGGTGGAGTAGCTGTCTCTACTGTCCAGGGAGGAAGGCTTTGTACTAAACATCGGAGGAGAGCCTTTGATTGCATTCAGCGCCAGGTCAGGATGTTGGATGGATGATCGCCAGCCCACCTCATCATCCCCAACCAACTCCCTCCAACTCATCTCAGAAGTATTGGATGGATGGAGCACCACCATCATTCCAGAGAACACAGTACTGGGGGCTATAGACCCCTGTAGCCCACGCCTGACAGTAGACATGATGCCAAAAGGTACATAGGTTCATGCATTTATTAGAAGGGGTGTCCACAAACATTTGGACAGTGCTTGTACTGTGTGTTCTTAAAAAAAATGACCCCCAACTGCAGACTAATTAGTGGATTTATCGAGGTCAGGTTGGTGCATTATCTCTCTGGCTGCTTTTTGGGCGAACGAGCAGCAAATGAGGTGGAGGTTGAATTCGCGTCTCCCTTGAAGGCAAACAGTGGCTTCTGTCGTGCCAGTCTGTGGTGTGTCTGTGTACCGAATTCTTCCTCCTCCTCCTCGTCCTCCTCTTCATTTTCGTTGTTTTCCTCCCTCCCGTCCTGCATGTATCGGGCAGGAGGAGGCTGGTGAGCCGTGCTGTGTAAGGACAGCGGGTCTGAAGGCCGTTTCGCATGCGCTGCTCCGCCACGCCACTGCTCAGGCCCACAATACAAACTGGGGGGCTGCTGTTGCTCTGGAGGGCATGATGTATGAGTCACAACCCGCCCGGAGTCGCTCGGCTTAAAGGGTCCTCGTCTCCACGCCACTGACAGAATGACAGCGCCACCCGGCCGAGCTTCTCTGCTGAGGGTTGACGGGGTGTTTAAGTATCACCTGCACTTTGACACTGACTCGTCATTGATTGAGATAATAAGCATAATTAACTAAGTACAGTTCATTTCATTAATTATATCATTTAATGAATTCTTAATTAAATCCTGTGAGTTTTAGTTTCGATGAAGAAAAGCTGGATTTTACAGGAATTTAAACCAGGTATTTACACTATTCCTACACTCTGCTGTGTCTGATGGTTGCTAGGGTGTTGCTGTGGGGTTGCTATGATATTTCAGACTCTTCCTACATGGTTGCAGTGGTATCCCAGATGGTTGATAGGGGCGTTGCTTGGTGGTCGATATGATACTTAAATGCTGTTCCTACATGGTTGCAGTGGTATCCCAGATGGTTGATAGGGTGTTGCCATGGGGTTGCTATGATATTCCAGACTGTTCTTATGAACCATCTGGTATCCCAGCTAGTTGATAGTGCATTGCTTGGTGGTTGCTATGATACTGAATGCTGTTCCTACATAGTTGCAGAGGTATCCCAGATGGTTGATAGGGTGTTGTTTGGTGGTCGCTATGATACTGAATGCTGTTCCTACATGGTTGCAGTGGTATCCCTGATGGTTGATAGTGCGTTGCTTGGTGGTCGCTATGATACTGAATGATGTTCCTACATGGTATCCCTGGCAGTGGTATCTCTGATGGTTGATAGGGTGTTGTTTGGTGATCGCTATGATATTCCAGACTGTTCCTACATGGTTGCAGTGGTATCCCAGATGGTAGATAGGGTGTTGCTATGGGGTTGCTATGATATTTCAGACTGTTCCTACATGGTTGATAGGGTGATGTTTGGTGGTCGCTATGATACTGAATGCTGTTCCTACATGGTTGCAGTGGTATCCCTGATGGTTGATAGGGTGTTGTTTGCACCAATCAGCCATAACATTAACACCAGCTCCCTGTTTCTACACTCACTGCCCATTACATCAGTTCCACTGACCAAATCACTGTTAGGGGCTCATAGCTAGCAACCCTACCAACAACCTACCAACCCCTGTAGTGATGCCTTAGCAGCCACCTAGCATAACATAGCAACCACATAACCACTTCTAACCACGTCACTCGTGTTGTCAGCTCTTTGACCTGATTCGCTGGCTTTTGTGCTGAATGGTGATTAGTATTCAGCCTTGATTTGCCATTCAGAGACAGTAGGGAGCTTTACAATTACCCAGCCTCAGCACCAGTCAGGTCACGGCAGGTCAGTCTGCAGCGTTAATTAAAACCTACATTACACGCAGCAGAAATCACAGAGCTGACATAATGATTTTAATGAAATATGTTTTTATCCGGAGCAGAAAAGGAAATTGCAAATAATAGGTCTGGGTTATTTCATTGGATTTCCTCTACTTCTGTAGGCGTCTAAAATCTTAAATCGGACCCCTTGAAAGTGGTCTACCGTTAAAAGTATAAGATCTTTGAAGAACGTTTGAAGGTTCATCAGTGTGAAACTGTGTTGCTTTGAGGAACCTTCAAGAAAGGGCTTTTAGAAGTAAGGCTCCTCCACGGTTTTAAACTGAAGAACCTCAAAAGTTCCTCAAGGATCTTTTAGGAGTTTTAACAGTATAGGTCAGCATGGAGCAAGCACCAGTCTTCCTATAGGGGAATTTTCCAAATTCTCAGCATAACTCAGTGATGGAGGTGAAGTCCTTCAAAGGGGGGGGGCTGATTCCCTAATTCCTTTACAGCAGTGGTGAATGGAAGCAGGTGTCGGTCGACATGACTACAACACAGATACAGCCCATAATTTATCTCCTATCCAAACCCACCAGTGAAGCTACAACACGAGAATTCTGAGTTTTATATGGAATGATGATGATGATGATGATGATGATGAAGGTAAAATAGTGAATAGAGAATCTCAACTAATCCAGTTTTCTTTAGGCTGATTTTAAAAGCAGGTTCTAGAGCCGAACTCTTCTCAGAACTCTGGTAGAACAGTGTCTCAGGCATCAGGCAGCGTCTTCATCACCATTAGGTGAAGAACTTTCTGTGAGGAGCTTTTATTATTAGAGCTTCAGACGTCTGCTTCCCTTCACCTCCACTGTAGAACACTGTGTTCTGACTGGGGGAGCTTATCTAGAACCGAGCGTTTCACTCCAAACCCCCCAAACCCCCCAAACCCCCTCTCTGAATCACTGTGTTTACATATTAACCACAGAATGTTTGAGAATGTTGAGGGATTCTTCTTTAATTGCATTTCCTCAACCTGTTTGGATCCAGACTCCAGGCCGAGGCTCTCACGCCGTCTGCAGGTGAATAGGAAGCAGGTGTCAGCAGTGAGTGACCGCATGTTATGAAGCAGAGACGTGAAGGTCTCTGATCTGACCTTCTGTCGTCTCGGATTTCACAAACACCGCTGATTCAGGGCGACGTCCACCTGATCTCAATGACGAACCGGCTGGAGGTATCTAACTCGGCGTCCTATCAAAAATGTGGGCGAGAGAGAGAGTGAGCGAGGCCTTGAGAAAGACGCCGGATGGGACCTGAAGTTCAAAGACGCTAACACGCCACATTCCAGCTCCTTCACTCAAACCAGAGCTCCTCTAAACGAGGCGCTTTGAAGTCTACAGATACCCTTTGAAGGAGCAGTCACCCTGTTGTTTGTTTTGACTGGGAATAAGGCCTCTCATTTCTCCTGTGCTCTGGATGGAGGAACCGTCTGACCGTCACTCTCATATGGTGGCCGACCCATTTCCAGAACGTTTGGCCTGATGGGGAATGACGGGCTTGTCTACAGCTGATTAGCCATGGTTGCCATAGAAATCAACGCCATCACGAATACACCAGTACACTAGCAACACAACGTAAAGTAAGCACCTAGCAACACCCTACCAGCCGTCTGGTGTCCCATAGTTACATAGCTAGGAGCAACCTTGTAGTGATGCCTTAGCAACCACTTGGTAGAATACAGCCACTAGCAAACACCACCCTAGCAACATGATTGCAAGCGTGTGGGATATCAAAGCAAGAGCTCTACCAACAGCCTGGGGTAACATACATTGCCATGAACAACCTTGAGTATCATAGCAACTTCCTAGCAACCGTCAGACTCAGTGTACTGGTCACTTAACAGCACCCTAGCAACCACCAACCAACCTTGTAGTGATGCCCTAGTAGCCACCTGGGATAATACAGCAAACAACACCCTAGCAACCACTACACTACATTTCATAGCATGCTCTTCACAACAAGCTAGCAACTACATGGGCAACACTGCAGCAACCATGTGGAATGCCATAGAAACCACATGGCAGCGTCCTAGCTACCACTGCAGATCCATTAGAAGAACAACTGATTTGGTAACTGTAGCATGAACAAGAAAGCTATCCAAGCAACCAGCCAGCACCCTAGCAACCACTACAGATCTTATAGCAACCGCCTAGCAACACCCCAGCTAGTGCCCTGGACAACCTTGCAACCACACCTGATGCCATAGCAGTGATGCTTGGTGCTTGCATCACTTGGCAACACCCTGCCAACCATCTAGGCATACCATAGCTACATATAAACTATGTGCAAATGTTTGTGGACACCTCTTTTACTGAATGCATTCAGCTTCTTTAAGTTGCACCCATTGCTGACACAGATGTGCAAATGCACACACACAGCTTGTCTAGTCCCTGTAGAGAAGAAGTACTGCCAATAGAATAGGACTCTCTGGAGCAGATCAACATCATGACCCTATTGGCTCCATGCTGCCTAATAATGCCAGGCGTGGACTAGAGGGGTATAAAGCCCCCCAGCATTGAGGAGCTGTGGAGCAGTGGAGGAACTGTGTTCTCTGGAATGATGGTGGTGGAGCTCCATCCAGTACTTTTAGGATGGGATGAGTTGGGGATAATGAGGTGGGGTGGTGATCATCATCCTCCAACATTCTGACCTCACTAATGCTGCTCTTGTCGCTGAATGCAATCAAATTCTCACAGCAATGCTCCTCCTCCAAAATCTAGTAGAACGTCTTCCTCTCTGGACAGTAGAGACAGTTACTCCAACAGAAGCAGGATCAGCTCTTTTAATAGCCTTGATTTCAGAAGAAACTATGTGTCCCAATACTTTTGTCCTTTTAGTGCAGCTAGGAGCTTTTAACTTTTACTTTGTTGTTACTTTGGATTGGGTCAGGGTCAACTCTGTCCTTATTTGGGGGGCCGTGGGGGTCCACACCACATCAGTGAACCCACAGTGTGTGTGGAAAAGGCCCATAAACAAAGAAGGTCAAGAAAGGACACAGTCAAGCTCTCTCATTGTGTTTGTTCTGCGTTCCTTCGTTTGTTGTCGTCGTCTCAGAGAAGGTTAATTCATTCACTTCTCCTTCGTCTTCCCTCGTCATCACGCCGCCACACCAGTGAAATTAGCAAGCGAACCTGCAGACGGACCAAAACGAGCAAACTGAATTTCAGAATCACAAATTATTTCTGATTTATTCCTCTCATAATCGCCACCCCCTGCCCCCCGGTGCCCTCCGCCATGACTCACCGCACCGCGCCACACCAGCATGCTAACACAGGCTAAATTACAGCGCTAGCGTGCTCTGACTCATGCTCCTGTGATCTAAAACAAGGTGCAGGAATGGCTGCCCTCAACCGGGCCGGGTTCAGGCGACCCACCTGGAGCCCTGCATGTCATTAAATCTGCTCAACAACTGCCCTGTAGAGGAGGAGGAGGAGGAGGACTTACACACTGCGGTTAGACCAGCGAGTCATTACCATGCTCTTTACTCAGTGTCAGCAGTGTTTACCATGTAAATATCAACAGCTACACTGTTGCCAAAAGTTTTGGGACACCTAGCTTTATGCTTGATGTTTCCATACAAGTTATTCCGTTGTGCATTAACATACTGAAGCCTGCAGCCTTTCTAAAAAGGTTCCACAGTGGGTTCTTTTAGTAGAACCTTGAAGAACCTTGATTCTTGAAGGCAATGGTTATGTAACAAACTGTGAGTGCTTACATGGTTCTTGTGGGCTAGAGGGGTATAAAGCTATGTTCTCTGGAATGATGGTGGTGCTTCATCCAAATACTTTTGGGATGAGTTGGGGAGTTGGGGATGGATGAGGTGGGTCAGTGATAATCCTGACAACGTCCTGACCTTACTAACACTCTTGTTGCTGAATGCAATCAAATCCTCACAGCAATCATGTTCCAAAATCTAGTAACCTGTTCTTTCCTGGACAGTAGAGACAGTTACTTCAACAAAAGCTGGAACCATTGATTTCAGAAGAAACAATGATTGAGCAGGTGTCCCAATACTTTTGTCAATTTGGTGTAGTTCTTCAAAGATTCTAAAACATGGTTCCATTTTTGCTACGTATTAAAAAAAAGCCTTTTTACTGTACAGAACCCTTTTTAGTGTTCTTGAAACTTGTTGGTTCTTAGGGTTCTTTCGATACTCTTGAAAAAAGGGGTTCTTGAAGGCATTGGTTCTGTTTAGAACTGGGAATGCTTACAAGGTTCTTCTATGATGAAAAAGGTCTTGTAGATAGTTCTTCAAAGAACCTTTTTTAAATGGTTCTATGTAGTGAAAAGGGTTCCACTTTTGTTACAAGTTAAAGAACCCATTCAGTACTATATAGAACCATTGTTGTGTTCTTTAAACAGAAGTGTAAGTCAATAATATGATGGGTCCTTAACAATGTAAAGGTTCCTCAGGGTTCTTCCAGCTGGTTAAGTGGTTCTTTGCCTGGTTAAATTGCCCTGTAGTTTGTTCCACTATTATCCCTAAAGAAGCATCCATTGGCAGGGATCTTCAGGGATCCGGTTGTGGTCCTGTGGATGTGTCCGGATGTGTGCGTTAACGTCCGCTGTGTGTTTGTTTGCCAGAGTGCTACACGGTGAATGGAGAGGACTACCGGGGTCGGCAGAACCACACCAGCCTGCAGGGAGGAAAGCCGTGCCTGTTCTGGAACGAGACCTTCGAGCACCCATACAACACCCTCAAATACCCCAACGGAGAGGGAGGCCTGGGAGCGCACAACTTCTGCAGGTCAGTGGATGGTTATTCAGATCGTCTGACTCTAAACGTTCCTGTAAACCCGAATCCCGGGTCAGCGAGCCGGGTTCCCGGCGCTCTCCCCCGCCAGCGTTGGTTGCCCGGAAGCGGTGGCAGGGGGAGGCATGTGTCAGTCCTCACCCTTGCAGTGCCGGGAGCATTACATGTGACGGGTCTAGGTACCTGGGTTGACCAGGCCCAATGAAACTGGCACTGCCACAAAATGCAGCAGTTTTCACCCCCCTCTACAATGTCTGAGTTATTTTATGACATCACCATGCACCAGTGGGAGGGGCCAAGCAGTCTTAATCAATCACAGATACAGAAGGAGGAGGAGCTCTGGCTCACACTGCCTGTGAAGGCACGGCTGTTGCCCTGGTCTGCGGTTCCTGTCAGTTACAGTGTTTACGGTGTTTACGGTGTTTACACGCTGAGTCAGGCTGTTGTATCTGTCTGATTATTAATAATACTGGGCTTTTGATCTCTGAGCTCGTCTGTTTAAAAGCTTCAGGCTTCAGTTGTTGTTTAAAGTAAACACTGCGCTGGACGCTGCGAGGGGGTGTTTATTTGGGCCGGTCAGAGCGAGGAGGTTGTGAGTGTTTTGTGGGGAACCCAGGCTCTCCAGTGTCTTGACGGCGGCCCCGCGCTCAGGCCTCCTGTCATCGAGTGAGTTCAGCTGAGCTTTGCAGAGTTTACACAAGCAGAGACCCCTCAGAGCTCCCAGTCCACCCCCCCTCCCCCCTCCCCATCTCCCCCTCAGCCCCATCCCCACCGACCACCACAGAACACTCCCTGACCAACACATCGTACACTCTGTGCCCAAACTGCAGCTCCTCTCACCCTGGGTTTAGTCCACTGTTCTCGTTATTGTCGATTAACTACACAAACTACTGAGATTCATTAATTATGAGATTATCATAATGTCTTAATAATCATAATTATTACCTAAAATAATGAGATTACCACAATCACAGGAAGTACCAAGAACGTTCTGATCACACTTTAATTATAATAAAATTATTGAAAGAAATAATGCTAAATAACAAATTTGTAGTGATTAATTGTGATTAAATACACATAAAAAATAATAGCTCAATTACAGTAAATAATGAGATGAATTCATATGAATTTCACAATTAATTGCAATAAAAAATAATGTTGTCATGATTAATTATGCAAAATAATGAGATTATCATCATGTGTTAAATACTTGGACAGTAATAAAAAGGTTGTGGTTAATTACACATAATAATTTGATTATTGCTATTAATTGCACTGAATAAAATCTTTGATTAAACCGATGAGATTATTGCAGTGAAGCACAGTAAATAATTAAATTATCAAAATTGTATTATTATTGAAGATAATTGCAGTTATCTCAATTAATTTCTGAATATATGAAGATGTGTGATTAATTATATAGAGATTATTGCAATACATTACTCTAAATAATTACTTTTTAATCATGATTAGCTACACATAATAATGTTATCTCAATAACAGTAAATAATGAGCTGAATAATTATTATAACAATTAATGTATTGCCCTAAAATGACCCTAAAAATATATACCATTCCATTTTCATTATACATTATTATGAGATTATCCCAATAAAATTAAGACAATTATGAAATTGTTGTGATTAATTAAACCTAAAAACAAATCATTACAGTAAATAATGAGATTGTCTTGTTTAATTACACATAATAATGAAATTATCAGAAATTAATGGAATTGTTGTGGTTAATTACACACTCTAATGAGACTATTGCAATAAACAGCACTAAATAATACGATTATATTAGATAATAGGAGTATCTCAGTTATTTACAGTAAATAATAAGATAAGTCTTGGATACTTGAGATTAATTACAGATAATAATGAGATTATCTAAATTACAGTAAATATATATATGAATAAATTTGAGTATCCCAGTTTTAAAAAGTAAATAAGGTCATTTGATATGAATAAATATGCATACTAATGAGATTTATGAGATCTAATGATTAGTTATTGTTAGAACCCCAGTAGCTCAATAAAGCTGAGACAGCACAGTAACTGAGGACTGAAAGCCCCACCAGGAGCTCTGTAATAGAACATACAGCTCATTTAACCGTGTCTCTGTAATAGTCTTAAGACTAATCTTAACAGGCACAGACTAAGAGGAGCCAACCGAGACTCAATAATAACACAAACGGCCCTCTGACCCCAGCCCTGACCCCAGCCCTGACCCCAGCCCTGGTGTTCT